>NC_041390.1:446678238-446717895 GCF_002162155.2 Triticum dicoccoides | reverse complement strand
CGGAGTCCGGCCACTCCCCGGCCTCCTCCTCGCCGGCCCCGGCCACCACGAGCTCGCTGGTGAACAGTGCTCGCTGGATCCGACCTCGGTTCGCGTGCCGGGTCTAACCCTAGATCCGGAGGTGTTTTTATTCTTCTAAGTCCCGAAATTCTCAGCCCATATGCTCATGTTCCTAGCCCCGTAACTTTGCATCCGTAGCTCCGATTCATGCATTTAGAATATCAAATGTTCATCTCAGAGAGTACATCATTAATTCCGTTGCATCTTTTTCTTTTGATCTCATCTTGATGCCCGAAATGCTGTTAGAAGAGGGCTACTTGAGATATTTGTCAGATCTGCTAATCCGTTTAGGTTTTTGTCATTTTTGCCATGATTAATGTATGCATGATATGCCCTGATGCTCTACATATGTTTTGCTAAGGGTTTTGTCATCTTTCCAGAGGTGCAACCCATGTATTTTTGTGATGTGTGTGGTGACTAGTGCAAGCTTGCAAAGTGGTGCACTTGCTAATTCTGTTTTCAGGGACTTAGCAATTCCACTAAGTCCTTGATCCGTTTAGCTCATGTTGCCATATGTTCATGTTGTTTCCTAGTGATCCGTGCCTCTTTTGAGGATGATCAGTAAGGATGTTTTGTTAATATTGTAGTGCTCTATCCATCCATGTCATCCGCATCATGATAACAACTTCAAGATTGGTTAAAATTGTTGTTGCACCAAATTGATAATTGCATATGGGGTATACCGGTTTTGTTGTTTATTATATCCGGCCCCATTTAAATTGTTTAGAGGGTATAGTTTGTTATGCTACTCCTCTTGCCATGTTAACCAACATTTAATATTGTGGAGTACCTAACCGAGAGTGAACTAAATAATTGATGTGGTGTCCGGTCAATATGCAACGGAGTTGCATATTGAGCTCCACTTAATTTGTAGGATTGCTTGTGCACTTTGCCATGCCATGCCTCTTTAATCCGGACATGCATCATACTTGTATGTGCATCATGCCATGATTATGTGAGGGTAGTTTACTATGTTGTGTGCTTCTTTCCGGTGTTTGCTTCTTCGGGTTGGTTCCGTTAAAGTCGCGTTTGTGAGGAACCGTTTGACTACGTCCGTTTGTCTTCTTCATGGACTCATTCTTCTTCCTTGTGGGATTTCAGGCAAGATGATCATACCCTCGAAATCACTACTATCTTTGCTATGCTAGTTTGCTCGCTCTTTTGCTATGCCATTTCTACGATGCCTACCACTTGCTTTCAAGCCTCCCAAATTGCCATGTCAAACCTCTAACCCACCTTGTCCTAGCACACCGTTGATTGGCTATGTTACCGCTTTGCTCAGCCCCTCTTATAGCGTTGCTAGTTGCAGGTGAAGATTCAAGGCCATTCCTTGTTGGAACATTTATTTACTTGTTGGGATATCATTATATTATCTTGTTACCTTAATGCATCTATATACTTGGTAAAGGGTAGAAGGCTCGGCCTCTCGCCTAGTGTTTTGTTCCACTCTTGCCGCCCTAGTTTCCCTCATATCGGTGTTATGTTCCCGGATTTTGTGTTCCTTACGCGGTTGGGTTATAATGGGAACCCCTTGATAGTTCGCCTTGATTAAAGCTTTTCCAGCAATGCCCAACATTGGTTTTACCATTTTCCACCTAGCCTTTTCTTTCCCTTGGGTTCTACAGACTCAAGGGTCATCTTATTTTAACCCCCCCCCCAGGCCAGTGCTCCTCTGAGTGTTGGTCCAAAATGTCAGCCGCCGGTGGCTACCAGGGGCAACTCTGGGCTGGCCTACCGGAAGTTTGGACAATCTGAGTGTGCCCTGAGAAAGAGATATGTGCAGCTCCTATCGGGATTTGTCGGCACATTCGGGTGGTGTTGCCGGTCTTGTTTTAACCTGCCGAATTGTCTTGAAGAACCGAGATACCGAGTCTGATCGGAATGTCTTAGGAGGAGGTATATTCCTTTGTTGACCGTGAGAGCTTGTCATGGGCTAAGTTGGGACTCCCCTGCAGGGATTGAACTTTCGAAAACCGTGCCCGCGGTTATGGGCAGATGGGAATTTGTTAATGTCCGGTTGTAGATAACTTTAACTTAACTTAATTAAAATGAATCAACTGAGTGTGTTACCATGATGGCCTCTTCTCGGCGGAGTCCGGGAAGTGGACACGGTGTTGGAGTAATGTTTGCGCAGGTTGCTCTCTAGTTTCTCGCTCGCGCTTTGCCTCCTCTTCTCGCTCTCTTTTGCGAATAAGTTAGCCACCATATTTTGCTAGTCGCTAGTTGCAGCTCCACTTATATTTACCTTGCCATACCTATAAGCTTAAATAGTCTTGATCGCGAGGGTGCGAGATTGCTGAGTCCCTGTGGCTCACAGATTACTATTACACCAGATGCAGGGCCTGATGATTCCGCTCCAGGAGACGCGTTTGAGCTCAAGTGGGAGTTCGACGAAGACTCTCAGCGTTACTATGTTTCCTTTCCCGATGATCAGTAGTGGTGCCCAGTTGGGGGTGATTGGGACCGTGTCGCATGTTGGGTTATCTTTTATTTTGGCGCCGTAGTCGGGCCATGAGTGTTTGGATGATGTAATGTTATTTATATACTTGGTTGACGTGGCGAGTGTAAGCCAACTTTGTTATCTCCCCTTTATTATTCATATTACATGGGATGTTGTGAAGATTGCCTAACTTGCGACATATGCCTTCAATGCGATTATGCCTCTAAGTCGTGCCTCGACACGTGGGAGATATAGTCGCATCGAGGGTGTTACATGAAGTTATCAGCGAGTCTCAACAAACGAACTTTGGATCCAAGCCAACCAGCATGGTATGCGTCAAATTCATCACTGAGTTTCTTGATCTCAGATTGAGTAGTGACAAGTTCTTCAGTTGTCATGGAGACAACACTTTTCTTCAGATAGCGCTCCTTCTTGTACTGTGCTTTCTTGATCTGCCTGGCCTTCTCAAATTTCCATTTTTCTTCTTGGATGAAGTGGGTCAGCATGTGGCTTTGGCCCGTAGTCAGCTTGAAGTCAGGCACGGGAGTGTTGGGGTCCTTGTGCCAAACGTCAATGTATTCGAGGATCAACTTGGGATCCAAAAGCAGTGGCGCATTTGTTCCCTTGGCTCTAGCGGCCCTGACTTGCCTATCTCTGATGATTTCAGCAAGTTCATCATCATCAGCTTCGTCTTCTTCAGGCGACACTTGGAAGGCGACTTGCTTCTTCTGAGGACTAGGGCGAGGACCTCGTCCAGCAGTGGCCTTTGTCTTCACTAGAGAGGGTCCCGTTAAGGAATTTGGTGCAACTAAGGAACTAGCTGAAGATCCTAAGGCAATTGAGATGCCAGTAGTCCTTTGGCACGTGGCAAGATGCAGAGGTACATAGGACTTTGTCGAGCGGCCGAAGACTTTGGCGGAGGAGCTGAGGACTTTTGAGGAACAGGAGCAGCATGAGGAATTTGCCGTGAGGGCTTTGAGGATTCTGGCCATGAGGGCATTGCTGAGGAACTTGGCCGTGAGGGCACTGTTGGTGAAGCACTTGGCTTGCACGTAGGCTGCTTTAACATAGCCTTCTCCGGCTTGACAGCAGAGGCCTCAACAGAGGCAGCAGCAGCAGCAGAGTCTTCATCGAATTTCCTCACTGCTTGTTTGGCTTGCTTAGCGAACTTGGCTTGGCGCCTGGCCCATTCATCAGGATAATCCTCACCATGCTTGAGGCTGGTGGGATCAGCCATTTGGCCAGGTGCCAATGGAGGTCTTGGGCATGAAGGATTGAGTGCGAATTTCTTCATGTATTTGGGAGTAACATACCTGTACTCCCTCCACTCTCTTGCCCATCTCCTCTCTATCTTCTGAATGTGCACCTTGCGCTGATTTTTGTCTTCCTCAGGAGGTGTGCAGTATGCAACATATATATCATCAGGGATCTCAAACGCTGTGTTGACCTCAGCCCTCTTTCCTCCCTTCTGTGGCTTTTTACCGTCAGCCATTTTCTTGAGTTGAGGAATTTGAACAATTGAATCCTCTGAAGAAGTATGCAACTTTTCTTCGAGGAATGATACAAATGAGTTAAGTTGATGAGAACCTAGTGATTCAGCAGCTGACATGAGTACCTGTGAACAGAGTATAGTTGCGAGGAATTTGGAGAGGTCATATGCGTTCTCAGAAGGTTTTATAAAGAACAAGTTTGAGGAATTTGACCAGATGAGTCTTGAAGAATTTCACTAAGCGTTCTTTGTCTTAGGTTCCAGAGATGTATAGATCAAAAAATCCACACATTTGAGGAATCATGAAGAAAAAATAGCTTAGAGAAACGAATCAAGAACAGATGATATGAGAGGTGTTTTAGTGTGTGAAGATATGAAGAAAAACACCTTTGAAGATTTTGTAGATAATCATTTGAATCAACGAGGGCAGTAAAAGTAACTTTTAATTACCCTGGATGAAGAACACAACAAATAGTGAGGTGGAGAGGTGAAGTTCGTCTGTGTAGACCTTCCACGCCCTAACTCGGCGGAGGAAGACGACTACGGCGGCGACGGAGTGAAGATTTCCATGGCCGGTGCGAGTACGGCGGTGACGAGGTCGAGGCAGTGAAGCTCTTCCTCACCGGCGACAATGAAGTAGCGGCTGCGCTAGGGTTTGAGAAGCTCGAGCTGGAGAGAGGTCGAGCGGAGTAAAAGAAGTGAGGAAGGGGAAGAGGGGTATTTATAGCCACGGTGAAAAACTGTTCGCCGAAGAAATTGGATGTACGTGCCCCTGACCCTTCTCATTCGCATGACATGTGTCACCCACGTACTGAGAGGTGGAGATCGTGTACGATCGTGGGTGAATGGATAAGTGTAGCGTGGGATGTGGAACGGTTTGAGCGGCAAAGCCGAAAATTTAGATAAGATAGGTTTTAAAGTTCCGTTCGCAATTTATTCAGCTGACAAGGACACAGTGAAGATTTTGAACGAGTTTCAAATAGAACACACATGAAGAATTTGTGAACAGATTGGGTTGAGTTTAGCATAGAGGGGGAAGGGTCCGATCACATTCACTTAGCAGAAAAACCAACTTGAAAAATTAGCAATAAGTAAATGCTGTAGAGGACATAAGCTCATATATATATAGCCAATGAAGAAAAACGACGGAAACAGTGAAGACAATGCAAAGTTGAAGGTTATGAACAACTGAGGATTTTCAACTTTTGGTGGTGGCGTCACCCACCGTACAAGAATGATGATTTCAGACACCGCGTACAACTATCGTAGGGTTGTGAGAATCAAAATCTTTGTTAATTTCTTCACACTAAGAGTGTTATTCTTCATTGATTGAGGAAAAACGTTTCTTTATGTGTTGCACATCTAAGTCATCAATTTTGCATAAGTGTTAGGATGAGTGTCCTTTTCAAAGAACATTCAAAGATTCTAGGATATTTAACTCACACCGCAACTTGCTAAATCTCTTCTCATCCAAGGGCTTTGTGAAGATATCGGCTACCTGTTCTTTAGTATTCACATGCTCAATAAAAATGTCGCCCTTCAACACATGATCACGAAGAAAATGATGACGAATCTAAATGTGCTTAGTCTTCGAGTGCTGAACTGGGTTGTGAGCAGTCTTGATGGCACTCTCATTGTCACAGAAGAGAGGCACATTCTTTATGTTGACGCCGGAGTCCTTGAGAGTTTGCTTCATCCATAGCAATTGAGCACAACAAGAACCAGCGGCAATGTACTCAGCTTCAACAGTAGATAGTGATACGCAGTTCTGTTTCTTCGAGGACCAACAGACCAAGGATCGTCCGAGGAAATGACATGTACCAGATGTTGACTTGTGGTCCACACGATCACCAGCATAGTCAGAGTCAGAATATCCAATGAGATCAAAAGCCGAGCCCTTGGGGTACCATAATCCAAGTGTTGGTGTGTGAGCTAGATATCGAAGAATATGCTTCACAGCCTTATGGTGTGATTCCTTCGGTGTAGCTTGAAATCGGGCACACATGCAAACACTAAGAATTATATCTGGCCTAGATGCACATAAGTACAATAAAGAGCCAATCATGGAGCGGTATACCTTATGATCGAAGTCAATATCATTTTCATCAGTGCACAGATGGCCATTTGTGGGCATAGGAATTTTGACGCCTTTGCAATCTTGCATGCCGAATTTCCTCAGTACATCCTTGAGGTATTTCTCCTGAGATATGAATATGCCATTGCGTTGTTTACGAATTGGAATACCTAAGAAGAATTTCAACTCTTCCGTCATAGAAATTTGATATTCTTCACTCATCATATAGGAAAATTCATCACTATAACATTGGTTAGTACAGCCAAAGATAATATCATCAACATATATTTGGCACACAAACAATTCACCATCATAAGATTTAGTGAAAAGAGTAGGGTCGAGTGAACCGGGTTTGAAGCCTTTTTTCATGAAGAATTCCTTCAAGGTGTCATACCACGCCCGTGGGGCCTGCTTGAGGCCATATAGGGCCTTGTTGAGTCTGAAGACCTAGTCAGGATTCTTTGGATCTTCAAAACCTAGGGGTTGAGGAACATATACTTCTTCCTCAAGCTTACCATTGAGGAATGCACTTTTCACATCCATTTGATATAAAGTGATATCATGATGGTTAGCATAAGCATGTAATATGCGAATAGCCTCAAGTCTAGCAATAGGTGCAAAAGTTTCATCGAAGTCAATTCCTTCAACCTGTGTGTAGCCTTGAGCTACGAGCCATGCCTTATTCCTCACCACAAGGCCATTTTCATCTTGCTTGTTGCGGTAGATCCACTTTGTGCCAATGATGTTTTGCTTGCGAGGATCTGGACGTTTGACCAGTTCCCAAACATTGTTAAGCTCGAACTGATGTAATTCTTCTTGCATGGCCTGAATCCAGTCAGGCTCCAGAAATGCTTCATCTACCTTAGTGGGCTCTGTGATAGAGACAAAGGCATAGTGCCCACAAAAGTTATATAAATGTAAAGCTTTTGAGCGTGTGAGAGGACCTGGCACTTTGAAGTAATTCATGATCTTTTCAACTTGCACTTGTTTTGCAATGCGAGGATGAGCTAGTTGTCATTGAGGAATTTGATCAGCATTCTCTTCAGCACCATTTTCTTCAGTATTTTCTTCAGGTGCATTAGCTCGACATTCTTCATGTTCTGTAATGAATTATTTAGCAGATTCTTCAGTAGGAATGACATCCTCAGTAGCCTTGAACTTGATAGTTTCCTCAGGTGCTGGTTCATCTATCACAGTAGTTAGGTGCTTTGTTTGCGAGCCATTAGTCTCATTGAACCGCACATCTACAGTTTCAGCAACCTTGTGAAGAACGTTGTTGAAGACTCTGTAGGTGTGCGAGTCCTTTCCATAACCAAGCATAAAACCTTCATGTGCTTTCGGTGCAAATTTAGAGTTGTGATGAGGATCTCTAATCCAACATTTAGCACCAAAGACATTGAAATAACTTACATTGGGTTTCTTATTAGTGAGGAGTTCATAGGCAGTCTTCTTGAAGAATTTGTGAAGATATACTCTGTTGATGATGTGGCACGCAGTATCAATTGCCTCAGTCCAGAAACGACGAGGCATTTTGTATTCATCAAGCATTGTGCGAGGCATCTCAACAAGAGTCCTGTTCTTGCGCTCCACGACGCCATTCTGCTAAGGAGTATAAGGAGCAGATAACTCATGAGTAATACCAAGTTCATCAAGATAGTCATCGAGGCCGGAATTCTTGAACTTAGTGCCATTGTCACTTCTGATGTGCTTGATCTTCACACCAAATTTGGTTGAAGCCCTCGAGGAAAATCATTTGAAGACTTCCTGCACTTGATGTTTGTAAGTAACAAGGTGTACCCATGTGTAACGAGAGTAATCATCAACAATAACAAAGCCATATTGAGATGCTTCATTTGGAACAGCAGAATAATCATTAGGACCAAAGAGATCCATGTGAAGCAATTCAAATGGGCGAGTAGTGGTCATGATAGTCTTCCCTGGATGCTTGGCCTTTGTCATCTTCCTAGCTTCACAGGCTCCGCATAGGTGATCGTTGAGGAATTTGACATTCTCGATGCCAATGACATGCTTCTTCTTCGCAAGCGTGTGCAAATTCCTCATGCCTGCATGACCAAGTCGTCGATGCCAGAGCCAGCCTTCTGAAGCTTTTGCATGTAGGCACATGGCTGGTTGTGGTCCTGTAGAGAAATCAACAATATACAGGTCTCCTCTCCTAAAGCCTTTGATGAATTTGGAATTGTCAGCTTCCATAACCACAACACAACGATGCTTGCCAAAGACAACAACCATATCAAGATCACAAAGCATTGAGATAGACATAAGGTTGTATCCTAAGCACTCGACAAGCATGACTTTGTCCATGTGTCGATCCTTTGTGATTGCAACCTTACCTAGACCTAATACCTAACTTTTTCCTTTGTTGGCAAAGATGATATGCTTCAGATGCGACGGAGATAATGGAGCATCCATCAATAGATTCTTGTCACCAGTCATGTGATTTGTACATCCACTATCGAGGACCCACTCAGTGGCTTTGGGTTGATCATTCTGCAGATGAATTAGTGCAGCTTACAAACTCATATACTTCATAAGTGAAGAATATGACATCCATTCATCAGATCAATTTCATCAAGCAACAGAACAGATAAAGCAGTATGAGGATGTGAGAAATGAAAGTTCATTTCTTCATGATTAGCCTGCGTCCTATCAGGCATGCTCAGGTCTCCAGCAAATTCTTCAGAAGATTACGTACGTTTGGAGACCTGACCCTGCAGAAGAGATTAGTTCTTTTTCTTCACCACCCACATATGAAGTGGTGGCAAAGAGTTCATCATCCTGCGAACTCCATAAGAGAAAGGTGGCATAAATGCCAGTCCATTTCGTTTCACATAAGAGGGGTTAGAGTAAGCATAAGAGTAAGCAGAGAAATTCTCCGAGGACTTATGGACATAATGATTTGAAGAATAATGCACATATCCATAATCCTTAGATCTTCCCTGTGAAACAGACGGGTTAGCACGATGATGTTCATATGAGGACGTTCATATGAGGACTTTGATCCTTTTGAGGAATATGATCCATGTGAGGAGTTTGGTCCGTATGAGGACTTGGATCCATATGAAGAATTTGGTCCTTATGAAGAATTTGATCTGGGATTCCTATTCTTCACAGGTGGCGTCATGATGACATTCACCTGAATATTTTCAAGGCATCTTTTGGGAACCTAGATTTTCTTCATAGGGGGACCATTCCTGCAGTTAGTGCCAACATATCTAGGAAATACTTCACCATTCTGATTTTTGAACATTTTAGAGTTGGAGTCAAATGACTCAGCATCAGAACGAGGAGATTCACATGCAAATCCAGATAAATTAGATGGATCAACTGGAGGTCCCTTTGCAGCAACCCATGTAGTTTTGGGGTACTGCTCAGGCTTCCAATATGTACCATCAGCATTGAGTTTCCTCTCAAAGGCAATACCCTCTCTCCTAGGGTTCCTGTTGAGGATCCGCTTTTTAAGCACATCACAAAGAGTCTGATGCCCTTTGAGGCTTTTGTACATGCCTGTCATGTACAATTCCTTCAGCCCTGCATCGTCAGTGATACTAGCAATGTCCTCAGATGAGGAATTAGTGATAGCAGAGGCATGTGAAGAATTTGAAACATTTGCAGCATTTGAACATTCAGGTGAAGAACTAGCAGATTGACATTCAATGCATTTCAAACAAGGAGGAACAAATTCTTCCTGAGAAGCACTGATTTGTTGAGCAAGTAATGAATCACGCTCCTTCTAAAGATCTTCATAACTCACTCTTAGCTTCTCAAGATCTTGCTTTCTTTGAAGAAAATCATAAGAAAGCTTCTCATGATCGGATAAGAGAGTGCTATGATGATCTTGAAGGGTGTCATACTTAGTATGAAGTCTCTGAAGAGTTTCAGCGAAAGCTTTTCACTGATCCATTTCTTCACCCAACATAGCATCGCTCTTATTTAGCATGTAATGAACTTTTTCCAAAGCTCTTTGTTGTTTAGTGGCAAGGGAAGCAAGTTTGACATAGCTGGGTCCAAATTCATCACCAGATTCATCACCACTAGACTCGGATAGGTAGCATTCAGTTACCTCAACATCTTTTGCCATAACGCATGATGCAGAAGATGATGATTCTGGTTCGAATGTCATTGCTTTGAGAGATTCCTTGAAGTCCTCAAACCAAGGATCATGGCGGGTTCGATGACCTTCATAGACCTCAGAGAGACAGTCCTAGATAAGCTTCACATGATCGAGATGCATGATATTCCTGAACTGATTTTGAGACAGACATGAGCAGATGACGTCCTTCGCCCTGAGGTTGAGAAGACTGTACTTGCGAATGTCATCTGCTTCCGCCATCTTGCACAGATCGGTCAGACCAATCTCAGTGACGGTCCACAGCTCGCTGTTCATCGCCATGAGGCGCTTCTTCATCATGGCCTTCCACTTGGGATACTCATGACCGTCAAAGATGGGGCATGTCACTTTCTTCATACCTGCGGTCGACATAACTAAACTCCAGGCGGTTAAACCAAAATCACACAGAACAAGAGAGTACCTTGCTCTGATACCAATGAAAGTGCGTTATATCGACTAGAGGGGGGGTGAATAGGCGATTTTTATGAAATTCTTCACTGAGGAATTTGCCGGTGAGGAAATTCCTTATCGAAGAACTACTAGCAGCGGAATAAGTACTCAAAAGTAAACATAACAGAATACAAGCATAGTCATCATGATGAAATGAAGACAGGCACAGAGTACAGGAAGCGTAAGTACAGGATAACACAGGATGAAGACAAACAGACTGAAGAAATTGAACTGAGGAAATTGAGAAAGTCTTCAGCCAAAGTCTTCAAACACAGATATGAACAAACACACAACACAATTATGAGGAAATGAACGAGTTGAGGGAATAGAACCAGTAAGCTTGGTGAAGACAATGATTTGGTAGACCAGTTCCAACTGCTGTCTCAGTTGTACGTCTGGTTGGAGCGGCTGGGTATTTAAACTCGAGGACACATAGTCCTGGACACCCAGTCCTGAACACGCAGCTCAGGACACCAAGTCCTCACCGTATTGTCCTTGAACTAAGGTCACACAGACCTCGTCCAATCACCCGTGGTAAGTATTCAGGTGACTTCCGAACCTTCACAAACTTGGTCACTCGGCGATCCACAATTCCTCTTGGATGCTCTAGACCATGACGCCAAACCGTCTGGAAGAAGCATAGTATTCAAAGGTAACAAGTGTCGGATCCATGCAGGATCAATATCTTCAGTGATGCTCAATCACTTGGGGTTTGTAGGTGTTTGGGTTTGGGTTTTTCCTCACTTGATGATTTTCGCTCAAAGTCCTCAGAGGATGGGTTGCTCTCAAATGACAAGTGTCAGTTTCTCTCGGAGCAGCCAACCAGCTAGTGGTTGTAGGGGGCGGCTATTTATAGCCTAGGGAGCAGCCCGACATGATAAGACATAAATTCCCTTCAATGATATGACCGTTAGGTGGATAGATATTTTGGGACAGCTGGCGCATAGCACAGCAACGGTCAGAATTTTGAGTAGCAAAATCCTCAGGGCTATCATGTTCCTCACTGTGTAGGCAACCCGCACTGGCGAATTCCTAACTCCTCAGTCAGAACAAATTCCTCAGAGACCAGAAGAACTTCGTCTCTGTCGCTGAAGAATATGACTGGACTATATGAGATTTCCAATGGCTTCACTCGAAGGGATTGATAGGTGTAGGATTTTGAGTTGAGCATCACATGGAAAATTTTCCTTAGTATTTCCTCGACCCCCTTTAACAGTACGGTGTTTCCTATGACTCAAGAAAGAGAAAATGAAACTACGAAAACAAAAGTCTTCACGCTTCATGTTCCTCGAATCAACACCAAGTCTTCAAGGTCACACCAATTTCTTCACTTTCAAAGTCTTCAAAAAGTCTTCAGAAATCCAAAGTCTTCAGTCGAAGAACTTCATTTTTAGGGGTCGACTTTCGTTGTAAATATCAAACTCCTGATAGACTTATAGACCTGTGTTCGCTCACAAACGCATTAGTCCCTTAACCTATAAGTCTTCCATACACCAAAATCACTAAGGGGCACTAGATGCACTTACAATCTCCCTATTTTGGTGATTGATGACATTATAGGTTAAGTTTTCAATGGGGCTAAGCATATGAAGTGTAAATACTGATATTGAGGAATTTGATTGCAAGATATAGAAGAACTCCCCCCTAAAGATGTGCATAGTGAGGAATTTTCTTTTGAAGCAATGCACACTTGAAGAGTTGAATCATGGAGATCTCCCCCTATATATTGTAATTCATACACGCATTTGACATATAACAGTGAAGAATTTGAAATGCATGATGAAATATGGTGACTGATGTTATTCAGCATGCGTGCATTAGCATATATGAGGAATAAGCATGTAGAAAAACATATCAAAAGTATCAGAGCACCATCGGGTTTAAGTTTACAACTCGATCCAATAAAGTCTCAGAAGAACGAGAGTTGTAACTTAAAAAGAAACGCCCATATAGAAAGACCCGCTTGAAGACTAACTCAAAATTCTCCCCCTTTGTCATCAAATGACCAAAAGGATCGAATATAAGGACTAACGCCCCTGAAGAATATCAAGTTGATGAAGGAGCGCCAGCGTTATTGGGGTCGTTTGTCATAGTAGGGCCTGCCGCAGTGTCGTCCAAGTCTTCATTCTCATCAGCTGGCCACCAAGGAAGGAACCTTGACCTTCTTCAATTTCTTCGGTGGAGGTGCAGACCAGTCAAAATCTTCCTTGAGACCCATTTTCTTCAAATCTTCTTCACCATACAGATGTGACAGTATTGCCCAGGTGCGACCGAAGACTTCATGGAGGTAGTAATGGTTTTTCTTCACTGCATTGTGTGTAGCAGTCATGTTGTGAAGAAATGAACCAAACTGACGCTTAACCGACTTATGATTTCGATCCACCTTCTAGTGAAGACTAAGCAGAAGCTCACGATCAGTCATCACACAAGGAGCAGTGGCTTGAGGAGTAGACTTGGGTGCATTGGCAGAGTCATGTGTGGCAGAGTCATCATTGGTGGAATAAGAGGCAGCTTTGCAAAACTATCCATCCAATGGACGAATGCCTTAATCTATAACAGCTGGTGCCTTGCCCTTTTCATCAACTGAGGAATAGGTCTGCTTGAGGACTTCAATCGGGGGCAAGTAGCTGAAGTGATTCTGAAAATCAGCTTTGTAGTTGAGTGAAGACCTTGTCCTGAGGAATCTCATAATCCAAGGTGCATAAGGCTTCAGCTCAAACAGAGACAGTGCAACATTTGCCAGAGTCCTTATGAAGAAATCGTGATAATTGACAGGAATGCCATGAACGATGTTGAATACCAGATTCTTCATGATGCCAACAATTTCCTCATCAGATGAGTCGTGGCCTTTGATAGGACTCATTATCCTTGTAAGAATACGATAGACAGTTCTGGGCACATAAAGTAATTCCTTCATGAGGAATTTGGTTCGTGGGGCCTGACCTGGCTTCAAAGGTTTCATCAGCACTTGCATGTAGTGATTTGTAAGCTTAGGTTCACTGTAGATGCAATGAGCTTCTTCAAGGGGAGGACTGAGTGGTAAGGCACGAAGCAATTCAGACGCTGGTGCTCTATAGCGAGTGTTTTCAGACATCCAGTCCAGTACCCATGAATTCACATCTTCAGAATCTCCTGTGATGTGCAGCGTTGCATAAAATTGAAGAATCATTTCTTCATTCCAATCATAGATGTCAGAGCAAAAATTTAACAGTCCAGCATCGTGAAGAACACTAAGGACTGGCACGAAACACGGCAGAGATTCCATATCCACGTGAGGAATGTGCTCATGTTAGAAGATTTTCTCTTTGTTGAACATCACTGAGGAATATAAATTGGCTTGACTAGCAGTCCAGAAACGCCTCTTCCTAATGCGAGAAGAGATATAAGGGTTGTATTCTTCGAAGAATACATGCTCGCCGAAGAAATCATCAGCAATTGAGCTCAGCAAGAACCAGCGGCAATGTACTCAGCTTCAGTAGTAGATAGTGATACGCAGTTCTGTTTCTTCGAGGACCAACAGACCAAAGATCGTCCGAGGAAATGACATGTACCAGATGTTGACTTGTGGTCCACACGATCACCAGCATAGTCAAAGTCAGAATATCCAATGAGATCAAAAGCTGAGCCCTTGGGGTACCATAATCCAAGTGTTGGTGTGTGATATAGATATCGAAGAATATGCTTCACAGCCTTATGGTGTGATTCCTTCGGTGTAGCTTGAAATCGGGCACACATGAAAACACTAAGCATTATATCTGGCCTAGATGCACATAAGTACAATAAAGACCCAATCATGGAGCGGTATACCTTATGATCGAAGTCAATACCATTTTCATCAGTGCACAGATGGCCATTTGTGGGCATTGGAATTGTGATGCCTTTGCAATCTTGCATGCCGAATTTCCTCAGTACATCCTTGAGGTATTTCTCCTGAGATATGAATATGCCATTGTGTTGTTGATGAATTTGAAGACCTAAGAAGAATTCGAACTCTCCCATCATAGACATTTGATATTCTTCACTCATCATATAGGCAAATTCATCACTATAACGTTGGTTAGTACAGCCAAAGATAATATCATCAACATATATTTGGCACACAAACAATTCACCATCATAAGATTTAGTGAAAAGAGTAGGGTCGAGTGAACCGGGTTTGATGCCTTTTTTCATGAAGAATACCTTCAAGGTGTCATACCACGCCCGTGGGGCCTTCTTGAGGCCATAAAGGGCCTTGTTGAGTCTGAAGACCTTGTCAGGATTCTTTGGATCTTCAAAACCTGGGGGTTGGGCAACATATACTTCTTCCTCAAGCTTACCATTGAGGAATGCACTTTTCACATCCATTTGATATAAAGTGATATCATGATGGTTAGCATAAGCAAGTAATATGAGAATAGCCTCAAGTCTAGCAACAGGTGCAAAAGTTTCATCGAAGTCAATTCCTTCAACCTTTGTGTAGCCTTGAGCTACGAGCCGTGCCTTGTTCCTCACCACAAGGCCATTTTCATCTTGCTTGTTGCGGTAGATCCACTTTGTGCCAATCAAGTTTGGACAAAGCGGTAGGCGTAAGCGAGGCAATTGGCCTTCGCCTAGTGCCTAGGCGGTGCCTAAGCGCCCTAGGCGCGACCTTGGCGGTAATATAGTTTTTACTCATAGTATATTTGTGATTATTATATGAGTGTTGATATTAGTTTAGGGCATATAAATAAGTTAATTACCATCTACTTCCACTTGAATATAACCTGTTTGGCACATGAATGCAGTATGTGGCATGATTTCTTGTTTGGGTAGGCAATTCTTTGCTTGCCCTTCCTAGACCTCCATTTATGCCCTAGGCGAGGCGTTTGGCCATTGCCTAGCGCCTAGGCGTGCCTAAGCGCCTCCTAGGCACTGCCTTTTCCAACAGAGGTGCCAATGATGTTGTGCTTGCGAGGATCTAGACGTTTGACCAGTTCCCAGACATTGTTGAGCTCGAACTGATGTAATTCTTCTTGCATGGCCTGAATCCACTCATGCTCCAGAAATGCTTCATCTACCTTAGTGGGCTCTGTGATAGAGACAAAGGCATAGTGCCCACAAAAGTTAGATAAATGTGAAGCTTTTGAGCATGTGAGAGGACCTGGCGCTTTTGTCGGATTTCGGGTTCTGGCAGACCCATGAGGTTCGAACACTGGGGTGCGCATGGAGATTTCTCCTTCTACCTACCTGCACCCCACCGCCACGCTAAGATCTAAGCTATGGAAAGAACAGCACAAGAGACACAGGGTTTATACTAGTTCGAGCCACCATTGTGGTGTAATACCCTACTCTAGTTTGTGGTGTGGTGGATTGCCTCTTGGGCTGATGATGATGAGCAATACAAGGAAGAACAGCCTCGCGAGGGTCTGTTCTTGGCTGGGGGATGAACTGCTAGGAGGAGTTTAGTCACCCTTCTCTCTCTCTCTGATCTGATCTAATCCGATCCTACCTTGTTTTTGGATTGGTCGATCCTCTCAACCCTGGGGGTGGCTAGTCCTATTTATAAGCAAAGGCCCTGGGCCTCTTCCCAAATATTGAGCTGGGAGGGCGCCAACAATTGGCCATTTTGAAGGGGAACATCTGGTACACTTATCCTGACTAAAGTTGGTCCTGGCCTACCAAAGGCTCTGGTGGTGACGCTGGCTTGGGCTCCATAATGACTTCCTCCCTGCCGTTGAGCTGGTCTTGGTCTCGTTGCACCAAAACGGGTGCCTTTGCTTGATGCTCCCGCCTGCGCTTGCTCCCTTTGCACCAAAGAGGAAAGGAGGACACTGCGCGGGCTGGCGCCCGCCTGGCGCCCTTGGTCGTCATGGCTTGCGTCACGGGCACCTAGTGAGGTACCCCGCCTTGATCTCTCCGCCTCCTCACGAGCCAGCCTGACGAGGCCGTGCCTGAGGAGGCTCCGTGTCATTCGCCCCGCGAGGCTTGGCCCCTCGTGAGGGTCTTGGGTCTGTGTTGATGAAGATGGGCCACGCTGGGCCCCCCTTTGAGCCACGCCGCAGGCCGCAGGTAGGCAAGTCTCGGGACCCCCATTCCCAGAACACCGACAGTAGCCCCCGGGCCCAATGCGCGCCCGGACTTGGCCGTGCAGGGAGGCGAAAAGGCAAGGGCGAAGCGCTGCGGGCCCTAACAGCCGGCGGCCTTGGGCGCCGCGTGGCGGTTGGTTGGACATGGGCGTCTCCACTTTCCCACGGTGCCTCGGCAACTGCACGGACTGGACAAGTCCCTGCATGCAAAGCGGGTCATGATTACCTGGGATCGTGGAGGCCGACGGTTGGCCCTCGCCGGCTATAAGAATAGAGCGGCTCGCGCCCTTCCAGTTCATCCCCCCTGCTTCTCCTTCTTCTTCATGGCTGCGTCGAGGAGGTTCTCGTCCGTGGAGAAGGGGAAGGCTCGCCAGGTTGAGCCTGCCTCTCCCCCGCCCAAGCGCGGCCGAGGTCGCCCTCGCAAACATCCTGTGCCCACCATGGCAGCTCCCCGCAGCCATGGAGATGATTTCCAGCTCAGTAACAGGCGGACTGCTGCTGCCAGGGGGCGCGCTTCGGTCGCGCGTTCCCTTAGGCCGCGCTTTCGTGCTGCAGAGGTGCTGCCGGAGTTCGTCGTGTGGTCGGCGGAGCCGACTAGCACACGACTTCAACTTCCTCGCTTCCTCCTCGGCGAGCTCCCGGCCGGCGCCCCGGGCGTCCTCTGGCTTCAGGCTGACGGCTGCTGCAGCCGGGCCTCATGGGCTTCATTGGAGGTCTCCACGGCCGGGAGCCTGGCCTTGACCCGCGGTTGGCAGACGTTCGCCCGCGCGCGTGGCCTGAGCTGTCGGTGCACCCTGCACTTCAAGTTTGACGGCGATGCCACCCTCTACGTGAGGGTGTTTGGGGAAGATGGTCGCCGCGCAGGGTGCTGCCCTGAGGACGACGACCGCGGCCGGGGACCCAGCCCCGGTGATGATAGAGAGGATAGAGCTTGCGTGATTGGCGGCGCTCAGGGTTCCCCAAGCTTCACCGGTTCTTCTTCAGGCGGCGACTCTTCTAGCGGTGGCCGCTGTCAGCCTCCACGCCGTCGCACCTGCTTGGAAGGTGGTAGCTCGTCTGCCCGCCGTCGCGCCTCGGTGAAGCGTGAGATGGAGTCTGCCTGAGCCCCGGAGGTAGCCCGAGTCTTCCCTGCAGGCCGGTGTGAGGCGAGCTGCGCCTGATTTGCTCTTTCTTTTCCTTTTCCCTGCGTAAAAAGACAGTAGCGTGGAGCCCCACAGGGGCGTGTTTGGGTTATTGCTGTTAATCATCACTTTGCTTCCGTTATCGTGCCTTGCGGCTACATGCCTGCGCGTGGATAGCTCCCGGCCCTAGCCGTGGGGGGGGGGGCGACCGACCCAGCCCTATGCTCGTGTCACGGTGCCCGTGGGGCACGGACTGTAGGGGTGCTCCTGTAATGGACCCGGGTCGCGAAACCTTTGAACGACTAGGACAGAAACACTCACGAGGGCGCTCGGCTGCCCCCCTCGTGAGGCCTTGCATAAGAGAAATCGAGGCAGGAGAGTGAAAAGTGGAAGAACCACAAGTCAAAGACGGCAACAGCTTCAACAAAACTTCGAATGAGAATGAAAAAGCCAACTGCGGAAAGCAAATGAAAAAGCCGCGTCCGGCACCTAATCTAGTCTTCGACGTCTTCTCACCAGCGCAGAGCTAAGTGCTGCCACTGGGCGTGGGAGGGAGCCCTAGGGCCTGAGGCCGGCGCTCCTGAGACTCCGCGGTGTGTACATCCCCAACTCATTATTACGTGAGAGTGTCACGGGCGGCGAGCTTCACAGGCGTTGGCCTTCTTCACAGGCTCCGGGCCTTTTCCAAAACGTGACAGCTTCACAGGCATTCGCCTTCTTCACAGGCTCTCGGCCTTTTCCAAAAAGTATAATCTTCACCGGCATTCGCCTTCTTCACAGGCTCTGGGCCTTTTCCAAAATGCGACAGCTTCACAGGCATTCGCCTTCTTCACAGGCTCTGGGCCTTTTTCCAAAACGCGACAGCTTCACAGTGTACAGCCCCGCCCTGACATGTGGCTGGCACGGTATGGCCTGGCAAGGTGTATCTGGGCACCCGTGAGCCAGCGCGGGACTCACGGCGCCCTACCTCTAGGCAGGTTGCGCCTGGCACTGGGCCTTATCTTGTGATGTGTTCATGCAAATTTGGTTAGATGCCGGCACTCTACGTCCTTGGGTCCCGGCCCTCGAGCTGGTCTCAGCCGTCGCTGGTATGCTAGGTCGTGATGCCGTGGACAAGGCCAGAGGGTGAGGGCTGGAGAGCCAGTAAGAGCCCTGAGTCGCGATGCTCAGGTACCCCCCCCCTTTAACGTGCAAGTGGTTGGCATGGAGAAGAAGAGGTGTCGTGGACCGGCATCAAATAATCAAGCATGGTGGGTCAAAGGCATAGCCGGAAATAAACGCTAAAGGGATACGTGCCGCTGGGTCTGGCCCGAGCGACTTGGGGATGATGCAGCATGAGGGGCGCTCCCAACAAAGTAAGCTAACAACATGAAATAAAAGGGATACATGCCGCACGGACGGACCCACGCGGCCTGGGAATAATGCAGCCCTGGGGGGCGCTCGCAGCTGGAAATGAAACTTGAAAGATGTCACCTGATGATGTTGAGGACGAAGCAACGTTGGTGTAGCAGACTTGGTGGCTGCGGAAGCCGATCCTCACGAGCCCCCAGGCCCAGGGGCCTCGGGAGGCTTCGGAGGCGCTGGTGGCTCCTCGCAGACCATCTCCATCTCCGCCAGGGCTGCGGAACGCCTGGCCTCTTGAGCCTCCATGATGCCCCTCATGAGGCGCTGGTACGTGGCAGTCGCGCTCGGCAAGCCGCAAGGCATGCGAACGTAGCTGTGGGGCAGACCTTCGCAGCGCCCCACTCACGAGGGCCAGAGGTGCTCCAGAGAGGCGACTTGATTGAGCCCTGGTATGTCAATGCAGACGCGCAGCCCACCATCCTCGCCTGGATGGGGAGCCACAGCTGGTAGGCGGCGGCCGCCTCTCATGACTCTTGACTCCTGTAGCTCCTGAATGGCCTTGTTGACGAACTCCTGAGGGTCTGGCCCTCCTTGCCTTACTCCTTCTTGAGGGAAACGTGCTTCGAAACACGCCTCCATGTGGTGCCCAAGCGCCTCCCTCGTGACCCTAGCCAGGTCGATGGCCCTCCAGGGGAGAGCCCCCGAGCCCTGCTTGAGGAGGGCGCCGGGCGCTCTTTCCTATTCGATGGAAGGAGGTTCCCCCTGGGCAGGCGCGGGCCCTGAGGGGCCTGCCTCCTGAGGAGCCGGGCCGGACGATGTCTTCTTCTTCTTGGGGGTGGCCTCTGGAAGCCTCCTGCTTCCGCGATCCTGGTATTCCAGTGATGCGTCCTGAAAGGCTCGTTCCAGGGAACACACCGCGTCCTTCTCTTCTAAGGGCACCATGATGACTCCGCCACTTCCTGGCATCTTTAGGACGTTGTAGACATGGTGAGTCACGGCCATGAACTTGGCCAGCGCTGGGTACCGGAGGATGGCATTGTACGGCAGGCGAATGTGAGCGACGTCAAAGTCAATGAGCTCGGTGCGATAGTTGTTGCATGCCCCGAAGGTGACAGGGAGGCGGACCTGCCCAATCGGGACCGTGGAGCCGTCAGTGACTCCGGAGAAAGGCTTGGTTGGCTGAAGCTGGTTGTAGGGCACTTGGAGATTGTTGAATGTTTCCATGGACAGGACGTTGAGCCCTGCCCCGCCATCGATGAGGGTCCTCGTGACCAGCATATTGCTGATGATTGGGGAACAAAGCATCGGGAGGACTCCGGCCGTGGCCGCACACTTGAGCTGATCCGCTGAGCTGAACGTGATGGCGCACGCCGACCACCTGAGAGGGCGAGTGGCTTCGAGCTTGGGGAGGACTGCATTTACTTCACGGGCGAACTGCTTGAAGATGCATTGAGAGGATGGGGCTTGAGCCCCACCCAGGATGCAGGCGATTGCCCGCGGCTCCTGGAAGCCCCCAGCCCCCTCGTCCTGATGGCGGTCCTCGTTTCTCCTTGGCTGCGGCGGCAGAGGAGGGAGGCCCGCGTTGCCTTGCGGGCGATCCTCGCGAGGCTGATCCCTCTAGTCTCCCTCGTGAGGCAGGTCTTGCCAGCGATCCTCGCGAGGTCGATCGCGCCACCCTTGGCGCGGGCAGCGGTCTTCCCAGCGTCCTGCGTTCCTTCCTCCTCCTCGACCGTAGCCCTGGTCACCGCGGTCGGGACGACGGCCGATCCTTCCTTCTCACACGGCTCGGAGCTCTTGACATTCATTGGTGTTGTGGGTGTGGAGGTCGTGGTACACACATTACCAACTGCCCTTGGAAGATTCGGGCTGATCTCTACCCCGCTTGGTGTCTGGTTCTGCCGCAAGCACGGCAGCCCCCTTGCGCTTCACATCCTTGGCCTTAGGCTTCTTCTCTTCTGGGTCTACGGCAGGCAGCTCGAGGAGGAAGAGACGCCCTTCCTCAGCCCTGGTGCACTTGGTCGCCAAGTTGAACAGCTCCAAGGAAGTGCACAGGTCTTCATGCATCAACAGCTCCTCCTTCATCTTGACGTCGCGCATGCCGTCGGAGAAGGCTGAGATGATGGCCTCCTCGGTCACCTTGGGAATCTTGAGGCTTGCGTTGTTGAAGCGCTGGATGTACTTCTGCAGGGTCTCTCCGGGTTGTTGCTTGATCCGGCGCATGTCGCTCTCGGCAGGTGGCCGGTAGCGAGTACTTTGGAAGTTGGCGATGAAGCGGGTGCGCATCTCGTCCCAGGAGGAGATCGTGCCTGGAGCTAGGTTCAGGAGCCAGGTGTGGGCCCCGTCCTTGAGCGCCATGGGAAACCAGTTCGCCATGACCTTCTCGTCTCCGTTGGCAGCTTCGATGCCCAGCTCATAGAGCTGGAGGAACTCCGCAGGGTCGGCCGTGCCGTCGTAATGAGGAGGCAGGTCTGGCTTGAACTTGCCGGGCCACGCGATGCTGCATAGCTCGGTGGTGAAGGCACGGCAGCCTGCTGTGGCCACAGGAGGCCTTGGGTGACGGAGAGCTTGGTCTTGCAGGTCCCCATGCACTGTAGCTGGGAGCAGTGCGGGGTCTTGACGTGCGGGAGCAGGAGCATGGCCGCGATGTGCCGGAGCAGGGAGTGCCCGGGCAGCTTCTTGCGGGCGAGGGATTTCTTGGCACCTCTTCTCTTGCCGCGCTGGCACCTGACGGAGCGGGTTCCGCCCAGGGGCCACGCGCCTTGGATCCTGGGTGCTTTCTTGAGGAGGAGGCGGCTGGGGCGCCCCCGGAGCTTCGTCGCGCGCGCAAGGCGGGGTGCGATGCAGCGGAACGGACGGCGCAGGAGAGCCCCCTGCGGCGCGGACGAGCTCGGCGACGCGGTTGAGCCATTCTTCGTAGACGTCGTCGACGGGATGGTAGCGCAGGAGCTCGTTTTCCGCGATGAGCGCAGCTCGAGCCTCCATGGGTGCGCGGAGCACGCAGGACGAAGAACCAGCTGGGGTGAGCGAGGGAGTAGCGGTTCGGCCGTCTTGCCGCACGGACGGATGCTGAGGCGACGCTTGCTGCTCGTTTCCCGCCGGGCCGGTGGCGGCGTTGACGGCAGGTGACGGGGAACGGCGAGGACGCCCATCGACAGGAGCCGTCTGGGCGACGTGGGAAGCGAGAGTGGCTCGGCGCTCGGCGCGGGCCCGACGAGCGTCAGATATGGACGCGATGGTCGGAGGAGAACGGGGCGGTGGAAGACGAATCCCGGTGCACCCCTACCTGGCGCGCCAAATGTTGGATTTCGGATTCCGGTAGACCCTTGAGGTTCGAACACTGGGGTGCGCATGGAGATTTCGCCTTCTACCTACCTGCACCCCACCGCCACGCTAAGATCTAAGCTATGGAAAGAACAACACAAGAGACACATGGTTTATACTAGTTCGGGCCACCATTGTGGTGTCATACCCTACTCTAGTTTGTGGTGTGGTGGATTGCCTCTTGGGATGATGATGATGAGCAATACAAGGAAGAACAGCCTCGCGAGGGTCTGTTCTTGGCTGGGGGATGAACTGCTAGGAGGAGTTCAGTCACCCTTCTCTCCCTCTCTGATCTGATCTTATCTGATCCCAGCTTGTTTCTGGATTGGTCGATCCTCTCTACCCTGGGGGTGGCTAGTCCTATTTGCAAGCAAAGGCCCTAGGCCTCTTCCCAAATATTGAGCGGCGAGGGCGCCAACAATTGGCCATTTTGAAGGGGAACATCTGGTGCACTTATCCTGACTAAAGTTGGTCCTCGCCTGCCAAAGGCTCTGGTGGTGACGCTGGCTTGGGCTCCACAATGACTTCCTCCATGCTGTTGGGCTAGTCTTGGTCTCGTTGCACCGAAACAGGTGCCTTTGCTTGATGCTCCCGCCTGCGCTTGCTCCCTTTGCACCAAAGAGGAAAGGAGGACACTGCGCGGGCTGGCGCCCGCCTGGCGCCCTTGGTCGTCATGGCTTGCGTCAAGGGCACCTCGTGAGGTACCCCACCTTGATCTCTCCGCCTCCTCACGAGCCAGACTGACGAGGCTGTGCGTGTGGAAGCTCCATGTTGTCCGCCCCGCGAGGCTTGGCCCCTCGCGAGGGTCTTGGGTCTGTGTTGATGAAGATGGGCCGCGCTGGGCCCCCCTTTGAGCCACGCCGCAGGCAGGCTAGTTGTCATTGAGGAATTTGATCAGCATTCTGTTCAGCACCATTTTCTTCAGTATTTTCTTCAAGTGCATTAGCTCGACATTCTTCATGTTCTGGAATGAATTCTTCAGTAGATTCTTCAGTAGGAATGACATCCTCAGTAGGCTTGAACTTGATAGTTTCCTCAGGTGCTGGTTCATCTATCACAGTAGGTAGGTGTTCTCTTTGCAAGCCATTAGTTTCATCGAACCTCACATCTACAGTTTCAACAACCTTGTGAAGAGCGTTGTTGAAGACTCTGTAGGTGTGCGAGTCCTTTCCGTAACCAGGCAATAAACCTTCATGTGCTTTCGGTGCAAATTTAGAGTTGTGATGAGGATCTCTAATCCAACATTTAGCACTGAAGACTTTGAAATAACTTACATTGGGTTTCTTATCAGTGAGGAGTTCATAGGCAGTCTTCTTGAAGAATTTGTGAAGATATACTTTGTTGATGATGTGGCACGCAATATCAATTGCCTCAGTCCAGAAACAACGAGACGTTTTGTATTCATCAAGCATTGTGCGAGCCATCTCAGCAAGAGTCCTGTTCTTGCGCTCCACGATGTCGTTCTGTTGAGGAGTATAAGGAGCAGATAACTCATGAGTAATACCAAGTTCATGAAGATAGCATCGAGACCAGAATTCTTGAACTAAGTGCCATTGTCACTTCTGATGTGCTTGATCTTCACACCAAAGTTGGTTGAAGCCCTCAAGGAAAATCATTTGAAGACTTCCTGCACTTCATGTTTGTAAGTAACAAGGTGTACCCATGTGTAACGAGAGTAATCATCAACAATAACAAATCCATATTGAGATGCTTCATTTGAAACAGTAGAATAATGATTAGGACCGAAGAGATCCATGTGAAGAAATTCAAATGGGCGAGTAGTGGTCATGATAGTCTTTGCTGGATGCTTGGCCTTTGTCATCTTCCTAGCTTCATAGGCTCCGCACAGGTGATCCTTGAGGAATTTGACATTCTCGATGCCAATGACATGCTTCTTCTTTGCAAGCGTGTGCAAATTCCACATGCCTGCATGACCAAGTCGTCGATGCCAGAGCTAGCCTTCTGAAGCTTTTGCAAGTAGGCACACGGCTGGTTGCGGTCCTGTAGAGAAATCAACAATATACAGGTCTCCTCTCCTAAAGCCTTCGAAGACTTTGGAATTGTTCGTTTCCATAACCACAACACAACGATACTTGCCAAAGACAACAACCATATCAAGATCACAAAGCATTGAGACAGACATAAGGTTGTATCCTAAGGACTCGACAAGCATGACTTTGTCCATGTGTCGATCCTTTGTGATTGCAACCTTACCTAGACCCAATACCTGACTTTTTCCTTTGTCGGCAAAGATTATATGGTTCAGATGCAATGGAGATAATGGAGCATCCATCAATAGATTCTTGTCACCAGTCATGTGATTTGTACATCCACTATCGAGGACCCACTCAGTGGCTTTGGGTTGATCATCCTGCAGATGAATTAGTGCAGAATATGACATCCATTCATCAGATCAATTTCATCAAGCAACAGAACAGATAAAGTAGTATGAGGACGTGAGAAATGAGAGTTCATTTCTTCATGATTAGCCTGCGTCCTATCAGGCATGCTCAGGTCTCCAGCAAATTCTTCAGACGATTACGTACGTCTGGAGACCTGACCCTGTAGAAGAGATTAGTTCTTTTTCTTCACCACCCACATCTGAAGGGGTGGCAAAGAGTTCATCATTCCGCAAACTCCATTAGAGAAAGGTGGCATAGATGCCAGTCCATTTCGTTTCACATAAGAGGGGTTAGAGTAAGCATAAGAGTAAGCAGAGAAATTCTTCAAGGACTTATGGACATAATGATTTGAAGAATAATGCACATATCCATAATCCTTAGATCTTCCCTACGAAACAGACGGGTTAGCACGATGATGTTCATATGAGGACGTTCATATGAGGACATTGATCCTTTTGAGGAATATGATCCATGTGAGGAGTTTGGTCCGTATGAGGACTTGGATCCATATGAAGAATTTGGTCCATATGAAGAATTTGATCTAGCGTTCCTATTCTTCACAGGTGGCGTCATGATGACATTCACCTGAAGATTTTCAAGGCATCTTTTGGGAACCCAGATTTTCTTCATAGGGGGACCGTTCCTGCAGTTAGTGCCAACATATCTAGGAAATACTTCACCATTCTAATTTTTTAACAGTTTATAGTTGGAGTCAAATGACTCATCATCAGAACAAGGAGATTCACATGCAAATCCAGATAAATTAGATGGATCAACTGGAGGTCCCTTTGCAGCAACCCATGTAATTTTGGGGTACTGCTCAGGCTTCCAATATGTACCATCAGCATTGAGTTTCCTCTCAAAGGCAATACCCTCTCTCCTAGGGTTCCTGTTGAGGATCCACTTTTAAGCACATCACAAAGAGTCGGATGCCCTTTGAGACTTTTGTACATGCCTGTCATGAACAATTCCTTCAGCCCTGCATCGTCCGTGATACTAGCAATGTCCTCAGATGAGGAATTAGTGATAGTAGAAGCATGTGAAGAATTTGAAACATTTGCAGCATTTGAACATTCAGGTGAAGAATTAGCAGATTCACGTTCAATGCATTTCAAACAAGGAGGAACAAATTCTTCCTGAGAAGTGCTGATTTGTGGAGCAAGTAATGAATCACGCTCCTTCTGAAGATCTTCATAACTCACTCTTAGCTTCTCAAGATCTTGCTTTCTTTGAAGAAATTTATAAGAAAGCTTCTCATGATCGGATAAGAGAGTGTTATGATGATCTTGAAGGGTGTCATACTTAGTATGAAGTCTCTGAAGACTTTTAGCGAAAGCTTTTCACTGATCCATTTCTTCACCCAACATATCATCGCTCTTATTTAGCATGTAATGAACTTTTTCCAAAGCTCTTTGTTGTTTAGTGGCAAGTGAAGCAAGTTTGACATAGCTGGGTCCAAATTCATCACCAGATTCATCATCACTAGACTCGGATAGGTAGCATTCAGTTACCTCAGCATCTTTTGCCATAAGGCATGACGAAGAAGATGATGATTCTGGTTCGAATGTCATCGCTTTGAGAGACTCCTTGAAGTCCTCAAACCAAGGATCATGGTGGGTTCGATGACCTTCATAGACCTTAGAGAGACGGTCCCAGATAAGCTTCGCATGGTCGAGATGCATGATATTCCTGAACTGATTTTGAGACAGACAGGACCAGATGACGTCCTTCGTCGTGAGGTTGAGAAGAGTGTACTTGCGAATGTCATCTGCTTCTGCCATCTTGCACAGATCGGTCTGACCAATCTCAGTGACGGTCCACAGCTCGCTGTTCATCGCCATGAGGCGCTTCTTCATCATGTCCTTCCACTTGGGATACTCATGACCGTCAAAGATGGGGCATGCCACTTTCTTCATACCTGCGGTCGACATAACTAAACTCCAGGTGGTTAAACCAAAATCACACAGAACATGGGAGTACCTTGCTCTGATACCAATTAAAAGTGCGTTATATCGATTAGAGGGGGGTGAATATGCGATTTTTATGAAATTCTTCACTGAGGAATTTGCCGGTGAGGAAATTCCTTAGCGAAGAACTACTAGCAGCGGAATAAGTACTCAAAAGTAAACATAACAGAATACAAGGATAGTCATCATGATGAAATGAAGACAGACACAGAGTACAGAAAGCGTAAGTACAGGATAACACAGGATGAAGACAAACAGACTGAAGAAATTGAACTGAGGAAATTGAGAAAGTCTTCAGTCAAAGTCTTCAAACACAGATATGAACAAACACACATAACAGTTATGAGGAAATGAACGAGTTGAGGGAATAGAACCAGTAAGCTTGGTGAAGACAATGATTTGGTAGACCAGTTCCAACTGCTGTCTCAGTTGTACGTCTGGTTGGAGTGGCTGAGTATTTAAACTCGAGGACACACAGTCCCGGACACCCAGTCCTGAACACGTAGCTCAGGACACCAAGTCCTCACCGTATTCTCCTTGAACTCAGGTCACACAGACCTCGTGCAATCACTCGTGGTAAGTCTTCACGTGACTTCGAACCTTCCCAAACTTGGTCACTCGGCGATCCACAATTCCTCTTGGATGCTCTAGACCATGACGGCTAACCATCTAGAAGAAGCACAGTCTTCAAAGGTAACAAGCATCGGATCCACGCATGATCAATCTCTTCAGTGATGCTCAATCACTTGGGGTTTGTAGGTGTTTGGGTTTGGGGTTTTCCTCACTTGATGATTTTCGCTCAAAGTCCTCGGAGGATGGGCTGCTCTCAAATGACAAGTGTCAGTTTCTCTTGGAGCAGCCAACCAGCTAGTGGTTGTAGGGGGCGGCTATTTATAGCCTAGGGAGCAGCCCGACATGATAAGACATAAATGCCCTTCAATGATATGATCGTTAGGTGGATAGATATTTTGGGACAGCTGGCGCATAGCACAGCAATGGTCGGAATTTTGAGTAGCAAAATCCTCAGGGCTATCATGTTCCTCAATGTGTAGGCAATCCGCACTGGCGAATTCCTAACTCCTCAGTCAGAACAAGTTCCTCAGAGACCAGAAGAACTTCGTCTCTGTCACTGAAGAATATGACTGGACTGTATGAGATTTCCAATGGCTTCACTCGAAGGAATTGGTAGGTGTAGGATTTTGAGTTGAGCATCACATGGAAATTTTTCCTTAATATTTCCTCGACCCCCTTTAATAGTACGGTGTTTCCTATGACTCAAGAAAGAGAAAATGAAACTACGAAAACAAAAGTCTTCACGCTTCATGTTCCTCGAATGAACACCAAGTCTTCAAGGTCACACCAATTTTTTCACTTTCAAAGTCTTCAGAAAGTCTTCAGAAATCCAAAGTCTTCAGTCGAAGAACTTCATTTTTAGGGGTCGACTTTCTCTGTAAATATCAAACTCCTCATAGACTTATAGACCTGTGTTCACTCACAAACGCATTAGTCCCTTAACCTATAAGTCTTCAGTACACCAAAATCACTAAGGGGCACTAGATGCACTTACATGCTTGAGTGCCTGCCGCCAGTAATGGTCGTCAGCTTCCTCGGCGACATTGAGCGAAGAGACCGTGATACACCTCTTTTGGGCCAGTCGCTCCTCGAGCTCCATGGGAAGCATAGCCAGGCTTGGGCTGCGACGCTCTAGAGTGGGAGATGGGGATCTATGGGAAAGGCGCGTTTGGTAGGCATCATCTAGGAAACTGAGGGCGGCCTGGGTATGGAGATCGACGGGTAAGTTTCATGGGAAAACCGGTAGATGTTGACAATGGAGCCCTTGCAGAGGCGGCGGCAACGGTGGCGGGGATCTTGCTAGGGTTTCGAGCGAGGGAGGGCGTGTGTGTGTGCCTGCGCATGCTCGAGGAAGTTTTGGTGTGTGTGTGTGGAGGGGGGTGTGTCGGTGTCAAAACCGGCAGATCTCGGGTAGGGGGTCCCGAACTGTGCGTCTAGGTCGGATGGTAATAGGAGGCAAGGGACAGGAAGTTTTACCCAGGTTCGGGCCCTCTTGATGGAGGTAAAACCCTACGTCCTGCTTGATTAATATTGATGATATGGTTAGTACAAGAGTAGATCTACCACGAGATCGAAGAGGCTAAACCCTAGAAGCTAGCCTATGGTATGATTGTTGTTCTGTATGTTGTCCTACGGACTAAAACCCTCCGGTTTATATAGACACCAGAGAGGGTTAGGGTTACACAAAGTCGGTTACAATGGTAGGAGATCTACATATCCGTATCGCCAAGCTTGCCTTCCATGCCAAGGAAAGTCCCTTCCGGACACGGGACGAAGTCTTCAATATTGTATCTTCATAGTCCAGGAGTCCGGCTGAAGGTATAGTCCGGCCATCCGGACACCCCCTAATCCAGGACTCCCTCAGTAGCCCCCGAACCAGGCTTCAATGACGATGAGTCCGACGCGTAGATTGTCTTCGGCATTGCAAAGCAGGTTCTCCTCCAAATTCCGTGTACTTGTTGAATAAAGTCCGGTTTCTTGTAAATGTTGCACTCCTCGGCTTCCACGCCCAATAATGGCCATCTCCCACATGTCAAACGAATATGAAAAGTCTGAGTGTTTTTACATCCACACCCCTAGCCGCGTAAATGAGCCGCCCATTTAAGGGGACGAGGATTTAGATCCAAACCACACCTTCTCCCCTTCGCGAGTGTTCATCAGAGCGCATCCGACAAAGGTCCATACCACCATGGCCAGCCGTCACAACTCCTCCTTTCGCCCTTCCAGCCCTCAGCCTGGATATTGGGAGAGATGCTCCATCCTGCATAGCGAGCTAGTGACGCTCCAGACCAAGGGATTTCTCCCCCCAGCCTATATGGTCCCGGTTCGAGCCGGTCTTGCCATCTATAATGGTGGAGAGCAAGCGGAGAGTGCCCCTAATCCCTCCAAAGGAGAGCGGGTATGCCTCGTCCCTTATTTAATAAGAGGGCTCAGATTTCCAATCCATCCGTTTCTCCGGGGGCTCCTGGAGTTCTATGGCCTCCAGCTACACAATCTTACGCTTGCCTCCGTATTGCATATCGCGGGCTTCGTAGCCCTCTGCGAGCTGTTTTTGGGTGTTGAGGCTCATTTCGGGTTGTGGAAAGAGCTATTCTACCTTGTGCCCCGTGCTCAGAAGGGGTCGATAAATCAAGTGGGCGAAGTCGAAGTGTGGCGCACCGCCGGGACCGGATATCTATCCGGAACCCCAACGAAGGCGTCCGAGGACTGGCCTTCGGAATGGTTTTACACAGAGGACGTCCCACTGCCGTATCCTGTCCGGATCGGGCTCCCTGAGTTCGAAAGTGCTCCACTAAAGAAGCGCCTAAGTTGGCGTCCACGGAGCCCTCAGAGGGAAAGTGACAATACGTCTGTTACCTGATGGGCCGGATAAGATTGTTAGCTCATTCCGGACTGACCATGATCAGGGTCATGGCTGCATGCATCATGCGAGGGGTTCAGCCGCTACAGTACAGAGGCCACCCTATGTGGGATTTCAACGGGGAGGACGACGCCACCCGCTATGGCCGTAAGGGCCGGATTCGGCTGCGGCCCTAACAAAGACCTTGTCCGCTTTGTACAAGGGAGAAGAGGAGGACTTCCTCCGCGTCAACGCACAGGGTGGATTTTCTATGTACAATCCCCCAAGCTGGGTAAGTGGTTTACTTGCCCATCCATTTTATATTCCCATTGTTAAACATTCAGTCTAATGACTTCAACGCAGGAACTGCACCAGGCTGTTAAAGAAATAAACAACCCTCCTCCACAACCCGAGGACCCAGGACGGTCCCTCGACCCGGCCTCTCAAGAGGATCCGTACTTATCTGTGGAGCTGATTGATGCAGTGTTCCATCAATTGAGCAAGGACAATGCCTTGGTGGCCATTATGGCCGATTACCCAGGGCTAATCCCGGCCTCCCAGGTAACTGAGATCGAAGTCCCAGTACCCCGAATAGGGGTCCGCCCTCTCGTGTTTTCAGTTTCATGATTACAACCAAGCTTTGCAGGGGAGGTTTTTGAGACGGGAGGCCAAACCTGCGGCGACAAGCCAACGAGGGGCCGCAGGGCCCCGTGGGCAGAGAAGAGGTGCAGCCCGGACCGAGGCGTCAGCGCAAAGGTATGGCGTGCCCCCTTATCCCAGGTGTTATACCTTCAAGGCATATTAACACTCGTGCTCTCTTCAGGACAAAGAGACCTCGCCGGACTATATCCGGAGAGGCTGCCAATCACGCCTCCACCAGCCAGGCTGCAAAGCCTGGTCCGGAGGTGGAGGCGAACACAAGGCGCGCACCGGACGCTCCTCCGACGGAGGATGTGGACAGGTTGTCTGCCACCAACTCTGAGGTGGAGAGTGCCATGACCCACAGGCATCGCCGGACAATTCTTCACGATGCTTGTTTCTCCCGAGAGGCATTAGATGCCTTCAGTTCGGGAGATGCGCACCTCCGTGTCGCTCAAAATGGTCTAGCCAGAGCCACGGAGCAATATGTAAAAGACATACGGGTAAGAATATTTTGGTAACTATATATATATATATCAGTAGCCCCCATGACTTGAAACAGTTAGAATAACTGATTTAAGGATCATTTGTTATGCAGGTTCTTACAGAAAAAATTCCCTACTGTCCCAGGAGCTGGAAGAGTGCAAAGCCCAACTTGAGACCGCACTAGCCGCGCCAGGGGAGCCCAAGGAGACCCCCTCTGGTAATATACACTTCGAAAGATAAGTATTTTGCGAAGCACGACATGGGTGCGAATCTGACAAATGAAATTGCAGATAGCGCCGGATTGAATCCGAAAAGGCAACATCTCCTACGCCAGCTGAAGGCTGGTGAGAAGGTGCTGACAAAGGTGAGGTGGGAGAAGAACAATCTCCAAGATGCCAACACCAAGCTGGGCGTCGACCTGAAAGATGTTTGTGCCCAGCTGTCAGACTCCGTGAAGGAGAATCAGCGGCTTCGGCGCGGTATGTTTAGTAAGTGCTTGAACGAACCTTTGAAAACAAAGTTCGGTGGGGAAGTCGACTAACAGAGTAATGTCTGTAGGTGTGCTAACAGGTCGTCCTGCAGAGGAGATGCCCGGTTCTACGGGTGACCTTCTTCCCGAGCTTTCGCAACTGCTCGAGCGAGTTCGGCAGGCGATGCATGGCATCACCCAGGCCTTGTGGCCATCCATCTCCATGCCCGAAGGTCTTGGAGAGCTTGCGGAGAAGCTAAAGGGAGCACGGGGGCGCTTCCTATTGTGGAAGATATCGGCCTGCCATCAAGGCGCTAGGGAGGCCTGGGCATGGTGAAGATGCGGTACACAAAGGCTGACCCCAACCACATGGCCGAGGTCGGTCCTATGGGGCCCGATGGGAAGGAGATCCCTGTAAGCTTAGTATACGGCCAAGTAGAATTGGCCGCAAAGTATTCCCAGCAGGACTGTAAATTAGACAGCCTGCTAGATGGTATTGAAGAGGAATACAATCAGTCAGAATGACTATGTAATTTAATTGACATTTATAATGCCTTCTAGCCGGATTGTAGATCGTTTGTCATGGCCGACCTTTTCGCTTCAGCCTCGTGACCTGACGGTCCGGAGTATGTCCAAATTCCCATGCAGTTATATAAGAACCGGGAATGCATGGAGACCAGGCGTAGGGGTCATTAGTGCGTGAACAGACAAGTGCCCGACTAGTTATGTTATATTACATGGTTAGTAAGAAACATCTTCCAGGGAGAATAGTTCCGTTAGGGGTTCCTTTCCCTGGGAGGCATGCCCTAAAGTGCATGCCCATTCTGCGAAAAAGACACGGGAAAAAGCATGGGGGGTGCATAAATAAATAAGTGAAAAGATCATCTTTTAGGTCACCGACCGAATATTCCCTTAAGAACGCTAGCTTTCGGCTTCAACCAGTCCGAGGTACACATCCGGCTGATCTGGCAGTAACAATCGCAGATGTGCTCCCTTTACCGCCTAGCCGAATAATCGGGAACGTAAGGGTAAGCACAGGAGCCAGGCAACCCAGCTTGGCCTAAACTTAAGTCATATCGATGCATATAATGGTGAAACAACAGGTACATGCGGAAGCATAACACATGTGTTGGGCATGAAGCCCGTATAAATAAGCTTCTGTTAAAAGAAGCCCCCAGGTTTAATGAGTGCGAATAGCACGTCATTTGATGAGCCTTTAAAGGCTATAAGAGAAAGGAAGGGGAGAAGGAGAGAAATGTAAGACAGACAGTATATAAAAAATGGACAAAGGAAGGAGACGAACACAGAGTCCGGCGCTAGGCATAGAATCTTCGGAGACGGGCTGCGTTCCATGGGTTCGGATTGAGTCGGTTATCCGATGCATCTCACAGGCGGTATGCTCCACCAGTCAGGACTTGGTCAATTATGAAGGGACCTTCCCACTTGGGCTTGAGTTTGTCCTTTTTCTTGTCCGGCAGGCATAGAACTAATTCGCCCATGTTGTAATTTTTGGCCCGTACTTCTCTGCTTTGGTATCTTCAAGCCTGCTGTTGATAGAATGCGGAACGGGCTTTTTCCACGTCACGCTCCTCCTCCAATGCGTCCAGACTGTCCTGCCGATCGAGCCCGACTTCTCTTTCTTCGTACATGCACACTCGAGGTGAGTCATGAATTATGTCGCAAGGCAAAACTGCCCTTGCGCCGTATACCATAAAGAATGGTGTGTATCCGGTGGTGCAATTCGGCGTGGTCCGCAGCCCCCAGAGTACGGAGTCGAGCTCCTCTACCCAGTGCGTGTGAGATTCCTTGAGGGACCGCACTAATTTGGGTTTGATGCCGCTCATGATAATACCATTTGCACGTTCGACCTGGCTGTTAGTTTGTGGGTGATAGACGGAAGCATAATCGAGCTTGATGCCCATGTTTTTGCACCAGAGTTTTACCTCGTCGGCCGTAAAGTTTGTGCCGTTATCAGTTATGATGCTGTGGGGGACGCCATAACGGTGTACAACCCCGGATATAAAGTCTATCACCGGTACGGATTCGTCCGTCTTAACAGGATTGGCTTCTATTCATTTGGTGAACTTATCCACCATGACCAGTAAGTATTTTTGCTTGTGGGTTCCGCCTTTAAGGGGTCCAACCATGTCAAGCCCCCAGACCGCGAAGGGCCAAGTGATGGGGATAGTTCAGAGGGCGGTGCGTGGCATATGGCTTTGGTTTGCAAAGAGCTGGCAACCGACGCATCATTGGACTAAGTCCTGGGCGTCTGCCCGGGCCGTCGTCCAATAAAAGCATGTACGGAAGGCCATGCTTACAACGGATCGAGCTGCAGTGTGATGACCACCGAGTCCGGCATGAATTTCAGCCAGGAGGTTCCGCCCTTCCTCTTCGGAGATGCACCTTTGAAGGACTCCGGTAGTGCTTTTCTTATAAAGCTCTCCCTCGTGGACTTTGTAGGCTTTGGATCGCCGCACTATGCAGCGTGCCTCATTTTGGTCCTCGGGGAGTTCCTGCCTAGTAAGGTAGGCAAGGAATGGTTCTGTCCACGGGGCGATGACGACCATTATTATGTAGGCTGAAGGTGTTATTTCATTGACAGAGCCTCCGATTGTGTCAGAATGTTCGGTGTCGGGCAGTGCGGTTGGGTCCGGGATGTTATTGTTCGGCTCCCCTTCCCGTACTACGGATGGCTTGAATAGCCTTTCCAAGAAGATGTTGGGAGGGACTACATCGCGTTTTGCGCTGATGCGTGCCAGGACATCTGCCGCCTGATTATTTTCCCGGGCTATATGGTGAAATTCAAGCCCTTCGAACCGAGCTGGCATTTTTAGGATGGCGTTGTGGTAAGCTGCCATTTTTGGATCCTTGGCATCAAAGTCCCCATTTATTTGGGATATTGCGAGGTTCGAGTCCCCGCGCACCTCTAGGCGTTGAATGCCCATGGATACTGCCATCCGGAGACCATGTAAAAGGGCCTCATATTCGGCTGCATTGTTGGAGTCTGTGTACATAATCTGGAGTACGTATTGAACTATGTCTCCTATGGGGGACGTCAAAACAACGCCAGCCCCTAGTCCGGCCAACATCTTCGAGCCGTCGAAATGCATGATCCAATTTGAATATGTGCCGTACTCTTTAGGTAGTTCGGCCTCCGTCCATTCTGTGACGAAGTCGGCCAAGACTTGCGACTTGATGGCTCGCCGTGGCTTATAAGTTATGTTGGACGGGAGGAGCTCAATGGCCCATTTTGCAATCCGGCCCGTTGCGTCACGGTTGTTTATAATATCGTTAAGTGGTACTTCCGAGGCTACTGTTATTGAACACTCTTGAAAGTAGTGTCGTAGCTTCCGGGATGCCATGAATACCGCGTACACAATCTTTTGATAATGCGGGTACCGTGATTTGCATGGAGTGCGGACAGTGGGCACATAATAGACTGGATTTTGAAGGGGGAATTTGTGTCCGTCCGTTTCTTGTTCGACGACGAGCACTGCGCTTACAACCTGATGTGTTGCTACAATGTACAATAGCATTGGTTCGCCAATGTTTGGCGCGGCAAGGATTGGGTTTGTTGCCAATATGGCTTTTATTTCGTCGAGTCCGTCCGTGGCTGCATCCGTCTATTCGAAGTGTTCGGTGCGCCGAAGGAGGCGGTAAAGGGGTAGGGCCTTTTCTCCCAAGCGGGAGATAAAGCGGCTTAGAGCTGCCACGCATCCGGTTAACTTTTGTATTTGTTTGAGGTCCTTTGGGATATCCAATTGTGACAGAGCTCAGATTTTGGCTGGATTTGCTTCAATTCCTCTACCGGATACAATGAAGCCCAAGAGCTTTCCGGCTGGAACGCCGAAAACGCATTTTTCCGGGTTGAGCTTGATGTCGTATGTTCGGAGGTTGTCAAATGTGAGCCCCAAGTCGTTTACTAGAGATTCGACATGTCTTGTTTTGACAACCACATCATCTACATATGCCTCCACTATTTTGCCGATCTGGTTTGCCAGACATGTCTGAATCATGCGCTGATATGTTGCGCCGGTGTTTTTGAGCCCGAAGGGCATTGTGTTGAAGCAGAATGGGCCATATGGTGTGATAAATGCCGTTGCGGCTTGGTCTGATTCTGCCATCTTGATTTTATGGTAGCCGGAATATGCGTCGAGGAAACACAATGAATCGTGTCCTGCGGTAGCGTCGATAATTTGATCGATGCGGAGGAGGGGGAAGGCATCCTTTGGGCAAGCCTTGTTAAGGTCTTTAAAATCAACGCACAGGCGCCAGGATTTGTCCTTCTTTGGTACCATCACCAGGTTTGCTAGCCAGTTCGGATGTTTTATATCTCTGATGAATCCGGACTCCAATAGCTTTGCTAGCTCCTCTCCCATGGCATGTCTCTTAGGTTCAGAAAAACGCCGAAGAGCTTGTTTGATAGGTTAGAATCCCTTTAGGATATTTAAGCTGTGCTCGGCCAGCCTGTGTGGGATTCCTGGCATGTCTGAAGGGTGCCAGGCGAAAATGTCCGAGTTCTCTCGTAGGAACTCTCGCAGTGCGGTGTCTACATCAGGGTTTAACTGTGCCCCGATGGAAGCTGTTTTATTGGGGTCCATTGGATGGACCTGGAATTTGACTATTTCATCCGCCGGTTTAAAGGAGGTGGACTTGGATCTTTTGTCGAGTACCACATCGTCCCTATTTACCGTGGAGCGCAGCGCAGTCAGTTCCTCAGCCGCTAGGGCTTCGGATAGTGCCTCGAGGGCCCGTGCGGCTGTCTTGTTTTCGGCGCGGAGTGCTATGTCCGGATCACTAGCGAGAGTGATTATCCCGTTAGGCCCGGGCATCTTGAGCTTCATGTACCCGTAATGGGGTATTGCTTGGAAGATTGTAAACGCTTCCCGCCCTAGCAGAGCGTGATAACCGCTGCTGAACGGAGCCACATGAAATGTGACCTCTTCGGACCTGTAGTTATCCGGCGTGCCGAACACCACATCTAGTGTGATTTTTCCTGTACAGCACGCTTCCCGACTGGGGATTATTCCTCTAAAGGTTGTGCTTCTTCGCTCAATGTGGTTCCAGTCTATTTCCATTTTTTGAAGGGGTTCCTCATAAATGAGGTTCAATCCGCTACCGCCGTCCATGAGTACCTTGGTAAGACAAAGCCGTCCACTATTGGACTGAGGACCAATGCGGCTGGTGCTCGGGCTATTCGGAATTTAGGTTCATCACTGGCGTTAAAGGTAATAGCCGTGTCACTCCATGGTTTATTGTTGCTACTTGGTAGACTTCAGCAAGGCTGCGGAGTGTCCTTTTTCGCATATTATTTGATGCAAAAGTATCAAAGACTGTTAATACCGTATTGGTGTCTCTGGGGTGGCTTTCTGTGGCCTCCGGAATTAGGAGATCTTCGCCAATTTTGGCCACCTGCCAGAGTATCCAACATGCTCTAAGGCTGTGAGTTGGTGTGGCATCCTCTGTACTGTGAATTTTACAGGGTCCATTAAGCCATCCTTCCAGTACGGTTCCATGCCCTGTAGAGGGTTTTTTCTGTTTGGTGTTTGACCTAGGTGTCTGGCGATGATGCCCCCTTTTAATTCGGACTGGGTTTGTATTCAGGGTCGGATCGTTCCAAAATTTTATTTTGGTTTTCCAGGCGCTTTCCATCGCACAATACTTTTGTACAATGGACGCCATGTCAGCGAAGCGTGTAATAACACTGCGACTTATGGCATTGAGGATTCCCTTGTCCGTGCAATTATTGCAGAAGATTGAGATTGCATCTTCCTCGCGGCATTCCCTTATCCTGTTCCTAACCAGGAGGAATCAGGCCCAGTAATGATGTACTGTTTCTTCGGGCTCTTGCCTGATTTGGGATAGATCGCTTATGTTCGGGTGGGTGGGTGGAATTAAATCCGAAGCCTCATCCCATCTGAGGCTTAGAGGCCAAGGAATTTCCGAACTCGAAAATGTGGATTCTTGGATGTTGTCCAATGAGTCCAGCCCGTCGCCTGACTCTAAGTTTAGGTCTTGAGTGATATCCTCCCCTCCGCGGGTATCTGGCTTGGAGGGATCGGGAATCCGGACGTAGCTAGTCCTTAAGATAGATGAAGGGTCGCCGCACTGTCCCTCTACCACGGCAACGTGATGGGTGACTTGGGGAGAGTTAATCTCTCTCAGATCGGGTTTAGGCCCAATCTGGTCGTAATCCGTAGCGACTCCCAGGGCGGCGATGCGATCCAAGAGCTCGTTTATGGAGGATAGCTCCATTGGATCTAACTGCTCGGCGAGTTCCGAGCTGACATGAAGATTGTTTTTGATGGCTCGAGAGGTCATCATCGGCGCAGAAGCTGAATAGGCGGTCATAAGAAAACCACCTAGCCGGAGGGTTTGGCCGACAGCCAAAGCTCTCTTAGCAATGGTGCCGTCTTTAAAGACGGGGCGAGGCATCCTTCCTGATGGCGACGACACAGAGGAACTCTCAATGAAAGCACCAATGCCGGTGTCAAAACCGGCGGATCTCGGGTAGGGGGTCTCGAACTGTGCGTCTAGGCCGGATGGTAACAGGAGGCAAGGGACGCGAAGTTTTACCCAGGTTCGGGCCCTCTTGATGGAGGTAAAACCCTACATCCTGCTTGATTAATATTGATGATATGGGTAGTACAAGAGTAGATCTACCACGAGATCGGAGAGGCTAAACCCTAGAAGCTAGCCTATGGTATGATTGTTGTTCTGTATGTTGTCCTACGGACTAAAACCCTCCGGTTTATATAGACACCGGAGAGGTTAGGGTTACACAAAGTCGGTTACAATGGTAGGAGATCTACATATCCGTATCGCCAAGCTTGCCTTCCACGCCAAGGAAAGTCCCTTCCGGACACGGGACGAAGTCTTCAATCTTGTATCTTCATAGTCCAGGAGTCCGGCTGAAGGTATAGTCCGGCCATCCGGACACCCCCTAATCCAGGACTCCCTTAGGGTGTTTGAGGAAATGACACGGGTACTGAAAATTTTGCTATGTGGGAGTCAAACACAGGAGTGAAATGTCGGGGCTATTGAAAATTTTGATGATAGTGCATCGCACATGGTCCGAAGATAGCAACCATGTGTTATGAAACAGAAAAACCCTCGAGGCGGGCAGATATTTTCTAGGGATGCAGGAGGGATTGGGAAGAAGAAACATCGCACACGGTCCGAAGATAACAACCATGTGTTATGAAACAGAAAAACCCTCGAGGCGGTCATCTATTTTCTAGGTATGTAGGCGGGATTGGGAACAAGAAACATCGCACATGGTCCAGAGATAACAACCGTGTGTTATGAAACATAAAAAACCCTCGAGGCGGGCAGATATTTTTGAGAGGGTGAGCCTCGTGGAACCCAATGTACTGTGCGGATGTGTGCGTGACAGGGGCACCGTCGTGGCACACGATTAGTTTGAGTAAATCGTGTCTGTTGCGTCATCCAACTTGTCTAATGTTCATAAATTTGGCGAAAAATGACGCGGGAGAGGGTCATAACACGAACACACTTGCATGTGGACCAAATTTATGTATGAAAAGGGTGGTTTGATTTTCAAATACCAAATGCAACTTCTATGTGGCACCTATCTCGCAAAGCGCATAGTATTTCTTGCCCCCCCTTGTGTCGGCACGAAGGTAATCCTAAGCTATGAATGCATGCCCCTCCCCCCCCCAACGGAGGTTCACCAAGCAAAGTGCGAAGTGGCTAGTAGCCCCCCTCCTCCCTCGTGTCGGCACGAAGGGAATCCTAAGCTATGGATGCATGCCCCCCAACTGAGGTTCACCTAGCAAAGTGCGAA
>NC_041390.1:446616137-446677876 GCF_002162155.2 Triticum dicoccoides | reverse complement strand
ATATGAATGCATGCCCCCCAACCGAGGTTCACCCTAGCAAAGTGCAAAGTAGCTAGCATCCCCCTCCCTCGTGTCGGCACGAAGGGAATCCTAAGCTATGAATGCATGCCCCCCAACTGAGGTTCACCTAGCAAAGTGCGAAGTAGCTAGCAGCCCCCTCCCTCGTGTCGGCACGAAGGGAATCCTAAGCTATGTGTAGCGATCCGACCTCTGACGGTCAAATCTCTGTGCATAAGTGTCATCCCTGGGTCGGTAATGCTGACACACACAGTACTCGAGGATTTATAACAGAGTTCAATCACACACTTATTACATCGAATGTCTCAAAAGAGAACTATTATAATAATATGGCTGAAGGCCATCTAACTAAGATAACAGCGGAAGCTTCGAAGGTAAATGAGTCCATCAACTCCAACGGCATAGCTAAGTGCACAAAAACGACCTAGCTCACCTTACTCTTCGCCTGAGAACTCTGCAACATAATTCGTTGCAGCCTATGTAGGTCAGCACATGGAATATGCTAGCAAAATAACACTATAGAGCAATGAAGAAAATAATAGCTTTAACTATATGCATATATGGCTGGTGGAGGCTCTATGGTTATCATTTGCATAAAGCTAGGTTTTCCCTACAACAAAGGAATATATTTTATTTAACTACAAAGTTTGTTGAAAACATTGAGAAGGTTTCTCCAACTCAATCCCAAAATAATAATTATCAACCCAACAAATTAATTAAGTAGAGTGATGAGATCAAGTCAATAATGCAAGTACCGGATACTCAAGATGTCCATAACCGGGGACACGACTAACCATGATTAGTTTATACACTCTGCAGAGGTTTGCGCACTTTTCCCCACAAGACTCAATCTCCTCCGCTGTATTTCTCGAACTACATGATGTTTGAGAAACGGATGACCGATACACCATCTTTCCGAAGAGGTCCCCTTAACCCATAGATAGGCCGGTACATCTACAATCCCCTACATCTACTACCCATCATGGAAATGATTCCTACAACTTACTGAACTATGCTAGAGCCCATAATGGATTGTGGCTACACACAGAAGTTTCTAGCATGAATAATCTTATGATCCCTTTGAGCCTGGGTGGCGAACCATAGCATGATCACACGGGTACTCAAGGATATCCCAGGACAACACTGGATTACTCCAGGTGCCCAAACAACCACTGGGTGCTCCAGGGTGCCTCAACCAATCCACCCAGATGTGTATTAAAGTAGCCACCTTAAGTTTAACCATTAATAAATGATGACTCTCACATCTGTCATGGATCACTCAAACCAAACCACGTCTACGAGCATAGCATAGCAGTATAAGCATAGCATAGAAGTAACTCCTGGGGTTGAATACAAGACAATAGGTTCTACCTCATCAACTACTTCCCAATACCCACATGTTATCAAGTCCTAACAATGAAATGTTTGAGGGTTTGAACTAATGCATAAAAACTGGGTAATAAAGGGTGTGATCAAAGTGTTACTTGTCTTGCTGACGATCTGAACACCCTAGTGACTCGTAGTAGCATGCCTCGCACTTCGGAAACTCTATCGTAAACAAACAATAGCATACATAAGCACTCAAGGATAAGATGCAAGGGTAAACTCAAGATAAAGATCCAAACTGAAAATATAAAAGAAGAGCTTCGATCTGCAAAAAGAATCAACAAAATCAGAGCTATGAAACTCAAACTACGATCAAAAGAAGTTTGAATTCAAATATGCTTGAAACCAAATTTTAAATTGTCAAAACCATGTTCAAGTTGATTATCTGGAAAGAGGGGAACAAGATGAAGATTTTGGTGCTGCTTCACTGGATTTGGACAAACGAGCAAAAAGTAATGATGGTTTAAAGATCAGGGACTAATCTGTGATAAAAGTATTGGTGGAGAGGTCCCTGGCCGAAAATTAAAGAAAGAAACCTAATGAATGAATGTTCGCTACGAACACCTAACGAACGAAATCGTTCATTAAAAAGAAACAAATAGGTGAACGTTTGTCAAATAACGAACCGAAAAATAAAAACTGATCTAAACCTAACTAACCAAAAAAACGAAAAATAAAACTGACAGTTTATACCGGTTAACCGGACATGGCCGGTGGCGGTCCACGACAACGGTGACGAGCATCGGCGGCGAGGCGACGGTGAGGCGGGGAGGCAGGGTGGCGGCGCGGGCTTCGGCGGCGGCAGCAGCAGGCGGCGGTGGCTTGCGGCTTGCGGGGAGGCTGGCGATGAGGAGGAGGGGGGCCGGGTCCGCTTATAAAGGGGGTCGAGGGGCTGCTTGGGTGAGGGGGCGCGGCCCAGGAGGAAAGCGGTGCGGGCGAGCGGGCCGGCTCGGCCTTTGGCCCAGTCGGGCGAGAAGTTTTTTTTAAAAAAAATTGTCCGAAAGAAAAAAATCCTAATAAATGATAAAACAAATTCTAAAAATACAAGAAATAATTTTCACCATCCAAACGTAATATTTAGGACAAAGTGAACATTTTTCTGGCCTAAAAATGCAATTTTCAAAAATGCATATTTTTCTAATTCAAATAAAATAGCGAATAAAATGCAATTAAAATATTTGTATGATTTTAAATTTCCTCTCCAATATTCCTCTCTTTTGAAGAAGTCGTTTTATCTTCTCTCATTTATTTTTATTATTGGAAATAATTAGAGAGTAAAATATTAAAAATCAAATTAATCCTCTTTTCAAATTTGAGCAAATTCAAATATGAAAATTTGTGAAACCTCCCGCTCTCTCCTTAGGTCCTTGAGTTGCTTAAGATTTCTAGGATCTCAACCAAAATGCAAATAAAATATGATATGCATATGATGACCTATGTATAACATCCAAATTGAAAATTGGGATGTTACAAACCTACCCCCCTTAAGATGGATCTCGCCCTCGAGATTCGGGTTGGCTAGAGAATAGGTGTGGGTGGTCTTTCCGTAGGTCTTCTTCTCGCTCCCAGGTGGCTTCCTCCCCGGTATGGTGGCTCCACTAAACTTTGCAAAACTTGATAACCTTGATGTGTGTAACTTGGTTGGCAAACTCAAGTATCTTGATGGTTTTCCCCTTGTAAGTTAGGTCACTCTCCAACTGAATTGCTTCTAGGGGCACCGAATCTCTGAGAGGAATATCGGCCATCTCAGCATGGCACTTCTTCGACTAGCAAATGTGAAGCACATCATGAACTCCTGACAATCCTTCGGGTAACTCCAACTTGTAGGGAACTTCTCCCGTAAGCTCCAAAACTCGATTTGGTCCTACAAATCTTGGGGCTAACTTTCCTTTCACTCCAAATCATTTAACTCCTCGCAGTGGTGACACCCGAAGATATGCTCTGTCTCCAATCCCATAGACTACCTCCTTGCGTTTAGTATCGGCATAACTCTTCTGCCTGGACTGACCTACCTTCAGTCTATCTCGAATCAACTTAACCTTCTCTTCAGACTCCTTGATTAAATCTGGTCCGAACAACTGACGATCTCCAACTTCATCCCACATCAATGGTGTCCTGCACCTTCTTCCATACAAAGCTTCCAAAAGGGCCATCTTTAAACTAGCCTGGTAACTGTTGTTGTATAAGAACTTTGCATAAGGCAAATTGTCATCCCAACTAGATCCATAATCTAGCGCACAAGCTCTCAACATGTCCTCCAGAATCTAATTGACTCTCTCGGTCTGCCCATCTGTCTGCGGGTGAAAGGTTGTACTGAACTCTAGCCTAGTACCCAAAGTCTGGTGTAGCTGATTCCAAAACTTCGAGGTAAACTGTGTTCTTCTATCTGATAGGATGGTCCTCGGAACTCCATGCAGACATATGATCCTGGACATATATATCTTGGCCAACTTCGCACTTGTATAAGTAGTTTTCACGGGGATAAAGTGAGCTAGTTTGGTCAAGCGATCAACTACTACCCAGATAGAGTCATATCCTGATCGTGTCCTGGGTAATCCGATGATAAAGTCCATGCCAAGTTTATCCAACTTCCATTCGGGTATTGGCATAGGCTGAAGTAATCCTGCTGGCTTCTGATGTTCTACCTTCACTCTTTGACATACATTACATACTGCTACATACTCGGCAATATCCTTCTTCATACCTATCCACCAGAAATGTTCCTTCAAATCCAAATACATCTTGGTGTTTCCGGGGTGAATCGAGTATGGTGAGTCATGGGCTTCTTGAAATATTAACTTCCTGATCTCCGCATTATTGGGCACATATACACGATCCTCAACCATAACGTTTCGTGCTCATCCTCACGAAAACCCTTGGCTTTTCCTTTGCTCATCTTTTCCTTTATCTCTGCAACATCGGTATCATCCTTCTGAGCTTCTCGAATCTTTCCCATTATTGTAGACTGAACCTCCATTGCTGCAACAAAACCTCTTGGAACTATCTCCAAACGAAGCTCCTTGAGATCCTCGACTAACTCCTGCGGTAATCCTCCGCTTATGAGGGTATTGGCATAACTCTTGCGGCTCGAAGCGTCCTCTACGACATTGGCCTTTCTTGGATGATAATGCAGCTTCATATCTTAATCCTTTATTAATTCCAACCATGTCCTCTGCCTGAGTTTCAACTCCTTATGTGTGAAGATATACTTCAAACTCTTGTGATCCGTGTACACATCATAGCGGTTTCCAATAAGAAACATGTCTACAAGTCTTGAGCGCATGCACTATGGCTGCTAATTCCAAATCATGCGTGGCATAATTCAACTTGTGAGGTCGAAGCTGTCGTGAGGCATATGAAACAACTCTTCCGTCCTACATAAGTACAACTCCAAGTCCTAGGCGAGAAGCATCACAATACACTTGGAAATCCTTGCGTATATCCGGAAGAATCAACACTGGGGTTGTAACCAAACATTTCTTCAACTCCTGAAAGCATGCCTCACAATCCTTAGTCCATTTCAATTTGGTGTTCTTCTTCAAAAACTCTATCATGGCTTCACAATCTTGGAAAAATTCTCAATGAACCTCCTATAATATCCTGCGAGTCCCAAAAAACTGCGGATGTCCCCAACTAAGGTGGGTGCCAACCACTCAGTGACAGACTGAACCTTGGTAGGGTCTACGGCTATACCTTCTCCTGATATAACATGTCCAAGAAATCGAACTTCCTTCAACCAAAACTCACATTTGTTGAACTTGGCATATAGCAGATGTTCCTTGAGCTTCTTGAGAACTAATCACAAATGTTCCTTGTGCTCCTCTTCATTCTTCGAGTATACCAAAGTATCATCAATGAACACCACAACAAACTTATCCAAGAACTCCATGAACACCTTGTTCATCATACTCATAAAATAGGCAGGGGCGTTAGTCAATCCAAAAGACATGACCGTGTACTCATATAGCCCATACCTTGTGGTGAAAGCTGTCCTAGGTATATCATGTTCTCGGATCTTCAACTGGTGGTATCCTAATCGAAGATCGATCTTGGAAAATACTTTAGCTCCCTGCAGTTGGTCAAACAAATCATTGATCATCGGTAGTGGGTACTTGTTCTTGATCGTCACCTCATTCAGTGCCCGATAATCAACAACCATTCTCAAAGATCCATCCTTCTTTTCAACTAAGAGCACTGGGCTCCCCACAGTGATGAACTTGGTAGGATATAACCTTTCTCAGTAACTCCTTAACCTGCTTCTTAATTTCCTCCAGATCATTTGCGGGCATCCGATATGGTCTCTTCGATATTGGTCCGGTGTCTGGCAACAGCTCTATCAAAAAATTCTATGTCTCGATCTAGCGGCATGCCTGGTAGTTCCTTTGGAAATACATCTGGGTAATCCTTCACAAATGGAACTTCTTCCTGAACAACTCCTGAGAGGGAATTTACTTGGGTCCTCCTTGGTGCATGTCGTGATACATACTTGATCCGTTTACCCTTTGGGTGGTGAGTAGAATTGACCTACTAGCACAATCGATGTTTCCTCCATACATGGATAGCCAATCCATGCCTAATATCACATCCAATCATTGTGACTCCAAGATAATTAGGTCTGAGGGGAAACATGCCTACCTATGGCTAATGGTATCTGAAAACATCCTCTGCTTGCCATATACTCCGCTCCAGGCGAGCTTACTAACATAGGTGTCTTAAGGGCTTTGGTGGGCAACTTATACTTATCCACAAATCCCCTCAATATGTATGAATGCGATGCACCAGTATCAAAAAGAACAGTAGCAGTAAATGACTTAATTAAAAACTTACCGATAACTGTATCTGGCTACTCTTGAACTTCCTCCATGTTAACGTGGTTCACCTGTCTTCTGGTGAAAGGGTTGGGCTTCTTCCCAGAACTTCCATTGCCATTTCCATGCTTTGCTTCAGGACACTCGGTGGCATAGTGTCTAGTCTTCCCGCACTTGAAACAAGTAATGTGACTTAGATCCTTCTTGGCGGGTGTAGTGGGGTTGTAATGATTCTGACCGTTGTTTCCTCCATTCCCATTACCATTCTTAGGGCCGCTGTGGTTATGTGAGCTTCCTCCATTGTGAGTATAGCCTCCATGGTTATGATGGGTATGTCCTCCCGAGTTGAAGGGTGAAATGAGGCTTTTGCTGAACTCCAAAATTGTACTTCCCCTGTCCATACTTCATTTTGCGGCTCTCTATTTGCTGCTGCTTGCCTTCAATCATGAGGGCCCCGTCTACCAACTCCTGGTAGTTAGCAAATGTTGCCACCATCAACTGCATGCTCAGCTCATCATTCAACCCTTCCATAAACTTCTCCTGCTTCGCGACATCTATGGCCACATCATCTGGGGCATAACGGGCTAACTTACTAAACTCATCCATGTACTGCCCCATAGTACGATTTCCCTGGTGTATGTTGCTAAACTCATGCTTCTTCATACTCATAGCTCTGGTTGAAACATGGGCTATGCGGAAAGCTTCCTGGAACTGATCCCATGTGACATTGGCTATGGGAAAAGTGGTTGTGTAATTCTCCCACCATGAGGCTGCGGGTCCATCCAATTGATGTGCCGCAAAGCGCACCTTCTCAGCATCTGTGCAACCAGCGGTGGTCACCACCCTTCCAATCCTGCAGAGCCATTCATCAGCCACAATCGGCTCAGTGCTACTAGAAAACACCGACGGTTTCAACCTCAGAAAATGGGCTAAGTTGTCCACTGGAGGCGGTGGCGGTGGGTTGTTGTTGTTGTTGTTGTTGCCTTGGTTCTGGACTAGTAGCTGCATCAAGGCATTCTGTTGCTGGATCAACTGAGTGAGCTCCGGTGGGAAGACAAATCCGGGGTCACGTCTCGGAGGCATCTGATAGGTTTAGAGGGGTGAGAAAAAGAATAGAGTGAGGTCTAAAGGGGAAAATCAGTACCCATATGCACATGACGCAAACACATTCATTCACACCATTCAATTCAAACAAGGGCATATAGTCGATCTAATCTACCGTTATGGAAATACTATAGCTACTACTATATACATGGGGAACACTACTGATAATATGGTGGTCACTAGAAATTTTGATCGGAGGAAGACAATATGATATCTGCTCTAGCTTTGTCTTCATAATCATCATCGTTATCGGGGTCAGAGTCGGTGTCATCGATGATGATGTAGTCTTCGGGGTGTTTGTCCTCCTATGGTTTAGGATCTCCCATGAATATTCCTAGCTTCTTCTTCAGGTCTTCATTTTTCTCCACCAGTACTGCAATTTCCTCTTCATATCCATCGCGTGTAGACTTGAGTTCCTCTCCTAGCTCCATATTCTGGGTCTCACCTTCTTCATGTCTATCATGCTGGTGCACATCTGGTTCTGCTGACGACGAATGTGCTGGTTCAACTCCTGGATATAGGCGGCAATAGACTTGTCCCTCCTGGTGCAAATCTTCTCCCATTGCTCATCTCGGCGTCCACATATCTAGTAGATGGTGTCTTTAAGATCCTTGTGGTAAACTTTGCCGATGCGTTCCATGGCGATGTGAGCTACCATGCTCTTTCCTAGACTCCAGGTTGGTGCATCAAAGGAAAACTCTATGGGCTCAGTAACCGGTGTGAAAGTCCTTCCTAGAACATGTACTCGAATTGTCCAGCGCTCTTCTTCAGGTAGAGTGGCGGTGTAGGTACCCGTGAAGCTTGGTATTCCGATGCTCAGGTACTTAGTGGCTTCCTTCAAGTGTCGTCCAAAAGGGGTGTGTTCATCCGTTGCACAAACTTGTTCCTTGGGTCTGCCATATATAGAGTAGAAAATGGAGAATAGTCAGAAATGAGTAGAGAAGAGGGTCCTATGGCTTATCTTAGTGGTCGCGTCCTACAGTCAGCGTGTCCTCTGATACCATCTTGTAGCGATCCGACCTCAGACGGTCAAATCTCTGTGCATAAGTGCCATCCCTGGATCGGGAATGCTGACACACAAAGTACTTGACGATTTATAACAGAGTTCAATCACACACTTATTACATCGAATGTCTCCAAAGAGAACTATTACAATAATATGACTGAAGGCTATCTAACTAAGATAACAGTGGAAGCTTCCAAGGTAAATGAGTCAATCAACTCCAACGGCATAGCTGAGTGCATGACAACGACCTAGCGCACCTTACTCTTCGTCTGATAACTCTACAACATAATACGTTGCAACCTGTGTAGGTCAGCACATGGAATATGCTGGCAAAATAACATTATAGAGCAATGAAGGAAATAACAGCTTTAACTATATGCATATATGGCTGGTGGAGGCTCAATGGTTATCATTTGCATAAAGCTAGTTTTTCCCTACAACAAAGGAATATATTTTATTTAACTACAAAGTTTGTTGAAAACATTGAGAAGGTTCCTCCAACTCAATTCCAAAATAATAATTATCAAGCCAACAAATTAATTAATTAGAGTGATAAGATCAAGTCAATAATGCAAGTACCAGATACTCAAGATGTCCATAACCGGGGACACGGCTAACCATGATTAGTTTATACACTCTCCAGATGTTTGCGCACTTTTCCCTGCAAGAATTGATCTCCTCCGCTTTATTTCTCGCACTACATGATGTTTGAGAAACGGATGATCGAGACATAGTCTTGCCGAAGAGGTCTGAGGGAGTCCAGGATTAGGGGGTCTCCGGACAGCCGGACTATATCCTTTGGCCCGACTGTCGGACTATGAAGATACAAGATTGAAGACTCTACTTGGCGTGGAAGGCAAGCTAGGCAATACGGATATGTATATCTCCTCCCTTGTAACCGACCTTGTGTAACCCTAACCCCCTCCGGTGCCTATATAAACCAGAGGGTTTAGTCCATAGGACAAGATACGATGATACCATAGGCTAGCTTCTAGGGTTAGCCTCTACGATCTCGTGGTAGATCAACTCTTGTAGTACTCATATCATCAAGATCAATCAAGCAGGAAGTAGGGTATTACCTCCATCAAGAGGGCCCGAACCTAGGTAAACATTGTGTCCCCCGCCACCTGTTACCATCCGCCTTAGACACACAGTTCGGGACCCCCTACCCGAGATCCGCCGGTTTTGACACCGACAAGGTCCCCTTAACCAATTGATAGGACGGTACACCTACAATCCCCTGCATCTGCTAGCTTATCATGGAAAGGATTCCCACAACTTACTCAACTATGCCAGAGCCCATAATGCCTTGTGGCTACACACCGAAGTTTCTAGAATGAATAATCTTATGATCCCTTTGAGCCTGGCTGGCGAACCATAGGATGATCACACGGGTACTCCGGGATATCCTAGGACAACACTGGATTACCCCAGTTGCCAAGGCAACCACTTGGTGCTCCAGGGTGCGTCAACCAATACACCCAGATGTGTATTAAAGTAGCCACCTTAAGTTTAACCATTAATAAATGATGACTCTCACATCTTTAGGGTTCACTCAAACCAAACCACGTCTATGAGCATAGCATAGCAGTATAAGCATAGCATGGAAGTAACTCCCAGGGTTGAATACAAGACAATAGGTTCTACCTCATCAACTACTTCCCAATACCCACATGTTATCAAGTCCTAACCATGCAATGTTTGATGGTTTGAACTAATGCATAAAAATTGGGTAATAAAGGGTATGATCAAAGTGTTACTTGCCTTGTTGACGATCTTATAACCCTAGTGACTCGTAGTAGAATGCTTCGCACTCCGGATACTCTATCATAAACAAACAATAGCATACATAAGCACTCAAGCATAAGATCCAAGGGTAAACTTAATAGAAAAGATCCAAACTGAAAATACAAGAGAAGAGCTTCGATTTGCAAAAATAATCAATCAAATCGGAGCAACGAAACTCAAACTACGATCAAAAGAAGTTCGAATTCAAATCTGCTTGAGACCAAATTTTAAATTGTCAAAACCGTGTTCAAGTTGATTATCTGGAAAGAGGGGAACAAGACGAAGATTTTGGCGTTGGTTTCACTGGATTTGGACAAACGAGCAAAAAGTAACGAGGGTTTAAAAATCAGGGACTAATCTGTGATGAAAGTATTCGTGGATAGGTCCCTGGCCGAAAGTTAAAAAAAGAAAAACCTAATGAACGACATCGTTCGTTAAAAAGAAACTAATGGGTGAACGTTTGTCAAATAACGAACCGAAAAATAAAAACTGATCTAAACCTAACTAACCAAAAAAGAAAAACCGACGGTTTATACCGGTTAAACGGGCTTGGCCAGCGGAGGTCAACGGCAATGGCGACGAGCTTCGGCGGGGAGGCGACGGCAGTGCGGGGTGGTGACGGCGAGGCGGGCCGGAAGTGTAGGGTGGTGATGGCGAGCGGCAGCGCGGGCGTTGGCGGGGGCAGCAGCAGGAGGCGGCGGCTAGCGACTGCGGCAGCGGCGGCTGGCAGCTAGCGGGGAGGCGGCGGCGGCTAGCGATGAGGAGGAGGGGAGCGGGGGGCTGCTTGGGCGAGGGGGCGTGGCCTCGGGAGGCGTGTCCGCCTCGGACACGGCCGGCGGTGGCGCGCGCGGGACTCCTCCGCCCGGGAGGAAAGCGGCGCGGGCGAGCGGGCCGGCTAGGCTGGGCCTTCGGCTCAGTCGGGCGAGAAGTTTTTTTAAAAAAAAATTCACCCGAAAGAAATAAAATCCTAATAAATTATAAAAAAGATCTAAAAATGCTAGAAATAATTTTCGCCGTCCAAACCTAATATTTAGGACAAAGTGAACATTTTTCTGGCCTAAAAATGCAATTTTCAAAAATGCATATTTTTCTAATTCAAATAAAACAGCGAATAAAATGCAATTAAAATATTTATTTGATTTTAAAATTTCCTCTCAATATTCCTCTCTTTTGAAGAAGTCATTTTATCTTCTCTCATTTATTTTTATTATTGGAAATAATTGGATAGAAAAATATTTAAAATCAAATTGATCCTCTTTTCAAATTTGAGAAAATTCAAATATGAAAATTTGTGAAACCTCCAACTCTCTCCTTGGGTCCCTGAGTTGCTTAAGATTTCTAGGATCTCAACCAAAATGCAAATAAAATATGATATACATATGATGACCTATGTATAACATCCAAATTGAAAATTGGGATGTTACACTATGAATGCATGCCCCCCCCCCAACCGAGGTTCACCTAGCAAAGTGCAAAGTAGCAACAGCCCTCCCTCATGTCGCCACGAAGGGAATCCTAAGCTATGAATGCATGCCCCCCAACCGAGGTTCACCTAGCAAAGTGTGAAGTAGCAACCCCCTCTCCGCCACACACAGACTTTCAGTCGGCGGGCCAGAGAGGCATATCTCACCAAGATGGATCGTAAAACGGACCAAGAATAATCCACCTTGGTCGTACAACCTCTCTCTTGTTGTTGGTCAAAGTGATGGCCATCCATGCGACCCCGGAGATGGGCTAGCTCGCGAATAATCAGGCAAGTAGCTAGTCACCGAAGACAACCATTGCATGCGTGTGATACGTCTCCAACGTATCTATAATATTTGATTACTCCATGTTATAATATCTACTGTTTTGGACTATATTGGGCTTTATTTTCCACTTTTATATTATTTTTGGGACTAACCTATTAACCAGAGGCCCAGCCCAGAATTGCAGTTTTTTTGCCTATTTCAGTGTTTCGAAGAAACGGAATATCAAACGGAGTCCAAACGGAATAAAACCAACGGGAACGTAATTTTCTCACCGAACGTGATCCAGGAGACTTGGACCCTGCTCCAAGGAACAAAAGAGTCGGTCACGAGGGTGAGGGACGCGCCCCCTGCCTCGTGGGCCCCTCGGTGCTCCTCCGGCGTACTTCTTCCTCCTATATATACACACGTACCCCCAAACGATCAGAATAGGAGACAATAACCTAATTCCACCGCCACAACTTTTTGTATCCACGAGATCCCATCTTGGGGCTTGTTCCGGAGCTCCGCCGGAAGAGGGCCGTCATCACGGAGGGCTTCTACATCATCCTAACCCCTCCGATGAAGTGTGAGTAGTTTACCTCAGACATTCGGGTCCATAGTTAGTAGCTAGATGGCTTCTTCTCTCTCTTTGAATCTCAATACAAAGTTCTCCCCCTCTCTTGTGGAGATCTATTCGATGTAATCTTATTTTTGCGGTGTGTTTGTTGAGACCGATGAATTGTGGGTTTATGATCAAGTCTATCTATAAATAATATTTGAATCTTCTCTGAATTCCTTTATGTATGATTGGTTATCTTTGCAAGTCTCTTCGAATTATCCGTTTGGTTTGGTCAACTAGATTGGTAGTTCTTGCCATGGGAGAAGTGCTTAGCTTTGGGTTCGATCTTGCGGTGTCCTTACCCAGTGACAGAAGGGGCAGCAAGGCACGTATTGTATCGTTGCCATCAAGGATAACAAGATGGGGTTTGTTTCATATTGCATCAATTTATCTCTCTACATCACGTCATCTTGCTTAAGGCATTACTCTGTTTTTAACTTAATACTCTAGATGCATGCTGGATAGTGGTCGATGAGTGGAGTAATAGTAGTAGATGCAGAATCATTTCGATCTACTTGTCATGGACGTGATGCCTATAAACATGATCATGCCTAGATATTCTCATAACTATGCTCAATTCTGTCAATTGCTCAACAGTAATTTGTCCACCCACCATAGAATAGTTATGCTCTTGAGAGAAGCCACTTCTGAAACCTATGCCCCCCGGGTCTATTCTCAATATTTCAATCTCCATCACTTTAATCTTGCTTTGCTTTTTACTTTGCTTTTACTTTTTACTTTGCATCTTTATACCAAAAATACCAAAAATATTATATCTATCAGATCTCAGTCTCGTAAGTGACCGTGAAGGGATTGACAATCTCTAATCACGTTGGTTGCGAGTAGCTATCGTTTTGTGCAGGTACGAGGGACTTGAGCGTGGCCTCCTAATGGATTGATACCTTGGTTCTCAAAAACTGAGGGAAATACTTACGCTACTCTGCTGCATCATCCCTTCCTCTTCGGGGAAAACCAACGCAAGCTCAAGACGTAGCAAGAAGGATTTCTGGCTCCGTTGCCGGGGAGTCTACGCAAAAAGTCAACATACCAAGTACCCATCACAATCCCTATCTCTTGCATTACATTATTTGCCATTTGCCTCTCGTTTTCCTCTCCCCCCAATTCACCCTTGCCATTTTATTTGCCCTCTCTCTCTCTCTATCCTCCCTCTCTATTTGCCTCTTTTGCCCGCTTGCTTTTTTGTTTGCTCGTGTGTTAGATTGCTTGTTTGTCGCGATGGCTCAAGATACTACCAAATTGTGTGACTTCACCAATACCAATAATAATGATTTCCTTAGCAATCCGATTGCTCCTCTTACCGATGCTAAATCTTGTGAAATTAATACTCTTTGTTGAATCTTGTTATGAAAGATCAATTCGCCGACCTTCCTAGTGAAGATGTCGCTACTCATCTGAATAGCTTCGTTGATTTATGTGATATGCAAAAGAAAAAAGATGTCAATAACGATGTCATTAAATTGAAGCTGTTTCCTTTTCCGCTTAGAGATCGTGCTAAAGCTTGGTTTTCGTCTTTGCCTAAGAATAGTATTGATTCATGGAACAAGTGCAAAGATGCTTTTATCTCTAAGTATTTTCCTTCCGCTAAGATCATCTCTCTTGGAAACAATATTATGAAATTTAAACAACTTGATCATGAACATGTTGCACAAGCTTGGGAGAGAATGAAATCAATGATACGTAATTGCCCTACTCATGGTTTGAATTTGTGGATGATCATACAATTTTTTTATGCCGGATTGAATTTTGCTTCTAGAAATCTTTTAGATTCGGCCGCGGGAGGCACTTTTATGGAAATCACTTTAGGAGATGCTACTAAACTCCTAGATAATATTATGGTTAATTATTCTCAATGGCATACTGAAAGATCTTCTAATAAAAAGTGCATGCGATAGAAGAAATCAATGTTTTGAGTGGAAAGATGGATGAACTTATGAAATTATTTGCTACTAAGAGTGTTTCTTCTGATCCTAATGATATGCCTTTGTCTACTTTGATTGAGAATAACAATGAATCTATGGATGTGAATTTTGTTGGTAGGAATAATTTTGGTAACAACGCTTATAGAGGGAATTTTAATCCTAGGCCATATCCTAGTAATCCTTCTAATAATTATGGGAATTCATACAAAAACTCTTATGGAAATTATAATAAGATGCCCTCTGAATTTGAGAATAGTGTTAAAGAGTTTATGAATTCACAAAAGAATTTTAATGCTTTGCTTGAGGAGAAATTGCTTAAAGTTGATGATTTGGCTAGAAACGTTGATAGAATTTCTCTTGAGGTCGATTCTTTAAAGCTTAGATCTATTCCTCCTAAACATGATATCAATGAGTCTCTCAAAGCCATGAGAATTTCCATTGATGAGTGCAAGGAAAGAACCGCTAGGATGTGTGCTTCCAAAGATGCCTTTATTAAAGCATGTTCTTCCAATTCCTATGAAAATCAAGATGAAGATCTAAAAGTTATTGATGTGTCCCATATTAAATCTTTGTTTTGCAATATGAATCTTGATGAAACTGAAGATGATCTTCCTTTACATAGAAGGCCTTCTATGTATTCGGAGTATTTAGATCTTAATGATGAAATTGATGAAAGTGGGATTGAAAGAAATAAAAATTTAGATGTTGCTAAACCCACTATATTGGATTTCAAGGAATTTAATTATGAAAGTTGCTCTTTAATTTATTGTATTTCCTTGTTGCAATCCGTGCTAAATTCTCCACATGCTTATAGTCAAAATAAAGCCTTCACCGAACATATTGTTGATGCCTTGATGCAATCTTATGAAGAAAAACTTGAGTTGAAAGTTTATATCACTAGAAAACTCTATGATGAGTGGGAACAAACTATTAAATTAAAATTAAAGATCATGAGTTTTATGCTTTGTGTGATTTGGGTGCTAGTGTCTCTACTATTCCCAACACTTTGTGTGATTTACTAGATTTCCGCGATTTTGATGATTGCTCTCTAAACTTGCATCTTGCAGATTCCAGTATTAAGAAACATATGGGAAGGATTAATGATGTTCTTATTGTTGCAAATAGGAATTATGTGCCCATAGATTTCATTGTTCTTGATATAGATTGCAATCCTTCTTGCCCTATTATTCTTGGTAGACCTTTCCTTAGAACGGTTGGTGCGATTATTGATATGAAGGAAGGGAATATTAGATTTCAATTTCCATTAAAAAAAGGGCATGGAACACTTTACAAGAAAGAAAATAAAATTACCATATGAAACTATCATGAGAGCCACTTATGGATTGCCTACCAAAGATGGCAATACCTAGATCTATCCTCCCTTTTATGCCTAGCTAGGGGCATTAAACGATAGCGCTTGTTGGGAGGCAATCCAATTTTATTTTTATTCCTTGCTTTTTGCTCCTGATTAGTAATAAATAAATTATTTAGCCTCTGTTTTTGTTGTGTTTTTTGTGTTTAATTAGTGTTTGTGCCAAGTAGAACCGTTGGGAAGACTTGGGGAAAGTCTTGTTGAACTTGCTGTAAAAAACAGAAACTTTAGCGCTCACGAGAACTGCTGTCATTTTTATTTGGAGAGTGATATTTAGTTAATTCTTTTTGAATATGATTAATAAATAAATTCCTCACGTCCAGAAATTTATTTTAGAGTTTTTGGGGTTCGAGATCTTGCGCTAGGCACAGATTACTACTGACTGTTCTGTTTTTGACAGATTCTGTTTTTCGTGTGTTGTTTGCTTATTTTGATGAATCTATGGTTAGTAAAATAGTTTATAATCCATAGATAAGTTGGAATACAGTAGGTTTAAAACCAATATAAATAAAGAATTAGTTAATTACAGTACCTTGAAGTGGTCTTTTGTTTTCTTTCGCTAACGGAGCTCATGAGTTTTCTATTTTGAGTTTTGTGTTGTGAAGTTTTCAAGTTTTGGATGAATTCTTTTGATGGATCATGGAACAAGGAGTGGAAAGAGCTTAAGATTGGGGATGCCCATGGCACCCCCAAGATAATCCAAGGACACCAAAAATTCAAAACTTGGGGATGCCCCGGAAGGCATCCCCTCTTTCGTCCACTTCCATCGGTAATTTACTTGGAGCTATATTTTTATTCACCAACATGATATGTGTTTTTCTTGGAGCGGCTTGTATTATTTGTGTATTTGTGTCTTAGTATGCCACAATCATCCTTGCTGTACACACCTTTTGAGAGAGACATACATGAATTAAAATTTGATAGAATACTCTATGTGCTTCACTTATATCTTTTGAGCTAAGTAGTTTTGCTCTATGTGCTTCACTTATATCTTTTGAGCCATGTAGTTTTGCTCTATGTGCTTCACTTATATCTTTTGAGCATTATAATTTTGCTCTATGTGCTTCACTTAGATCTTTTAGAGCACGGTGGTGGATTTGTTTTAAAGAAACTATTGATCTCTCATGCTTCACTTAAATTATTTTGAGAGTCTCTTAATAGCATGGTAATTTGCGTAATAATAATATGCTTGGTATTCAAGATTTGTGAAACTTTCTTTTGAGTGCGTTGAATACTAAGAAAAGATTGAAGCATGATAATTGTTTTGAGATATGGAGGTGATAATATTAAAGTCATGCTAGTTGAGTAGTTGTGAATTTAAAGAATACTTGTGTTAAAGTTTGTGATTCCCGTAGCATGCACGTATGGTGAACCGTTATGTGATGAAGTCGGAGCATGATTTATTTATTGATTGTCTTCCTTATTAGTGGCGGTCGGGGAAGAGCGATGGTCTTTTCCTACCAATCTATCCCCCTAGGAGCATGCGTGTAATACTTTGCTTTGATAACTTCTAGATTTTTGCAATAAGTATATGAGTTCTTTATGACTAATGTTGAGTCCATGGATTATACGCACTCTCACCCTTCCACCTTTGCTAGCCTCTCTAATACTGCGCACTTTTCGCCGGTATCATACACCTACCATATACCTTCCTGAAAACAGCCACCATACCCACCTATTATGGCATCTCCATAGCCATTCCGAGATATATTGCCATGCAACTTTCCACCGTTCCGTTTATCATGACACACTCCATCATTGTCATATTGCATATCCCAGTACACCGCCGGAGGCATTCATATAGAGTGATATTTTGTTCTAAGTATTGAGTTGTAAGAAAAATAAAAGTGTGATGATCATCATTATTAGAGCATTGTCCCAGTGAGGAAATAATGATGGAGACTATGATTCCCCCATAAGTCAGGATGAGACTCCGAACGAAAAGTAAAAAAAAAGAGGCCAAAGAAGCCCAAATAAAAAGAGGCCATAAAAAAGAAAAGGCCCAAACAAAAAAATATATAAATAAAAAAATGAGAGAAAAAGAGAGAAGGGACAATGTTACTATCCTTTTACCACACTTGTGCTTCAAAGTAGCACCATGATCTTCATAGTAGAGAGTCTCTCATGTTGTAACTTTCATATACTAGTCGGAATTTTTCATTATAGAACTTGGCTTGTATATTCCAATGATGGGCTTCCTCAAATTGCCCTAGGTCTTCATGAGCAAGCAAGTTGGATGCACACCCACTTAGTTTATTTTTGAGCTTTCATATACTTATACCTCTAGTGCATCCGTTGCATGGCAATCCCTACTCACTCACATTGATACCTATTGATGGGCATCTCCATAGCCCATTGATACGCCTAGTTGATGTGAGAATATCTTCTCCTTTTTGTCTTCTCCACAACCACCATTCTATTCCACCTATAGTGCTATATCCATGGCTCACGCTCATGTATTGCGTGAAGATTGAAAAAGTTTTGAAAAATTAGAGTATGAAACAATTGCTTGGCCTGTCATCGGGGTTGTGCATGATTTAAATATTTTGTGTGCTGAAGATAGAGCATAGACGGACTATATGATTTTGTAGGGATAACTTTCTTTGGCCATGTTATTTTGAGAAGACATAATTGCTTTGTTAGCATGCTTGAAGTATTATTATTTTTTATGTCAATATAAACTTTTGTCTTGAATCTTTCGAATCTGAATATTCATACCACAAGTAAGAAGATTTGCATTGAAATTATGCCGACTAGCACTCCACATCAAAAATTCTTTTTTGATCATTTACCTACTCGAGGAGGAGCAGGGATTAATCTTGGGGATGCCTGATACGTCTCCAACGTATCTATAATTTTTGATTGCTCCATGCTATATTATCTACTGTTTTGGACTATATTGGGCTTTATTTTCCACTTTTATATTATTTTTGGGACTAACCTATTAACCGGAGGCCCAGCCCAGAATTGCTATTTTTTTGCCTATTTCAGTGTTTCGAAGAAACGGAATATCAAACGGAGTCCAAACGGAATAAAACCTTCCGGAACGTGATTTTCTCACCAAACGTGATCCAGGAGACTTGGACCCTGCTCCAAGGAACAAAAGAGGCAGTCACGAGGGTGGGGGGTGCCCCCCTAGGGCACGCCCCCCTGCCTCATGGGCCTCTCGGTGCTCCTCCGGTGTATGTCTTCCTCCTATATATAGACACGTACCCCCAAACGATCAGAACAGGAGCCAATAACCTAATTCCACCGTCGCAACTTTCTATATCCACGAGATCCCATCTTGGGGCCTATTCCAGAGCTCCGCCGGAAGAGGGCCATCATCACGGAGGGCTTCTACATCATCCTAGCCCCTCCGATGAAGTGTGAGTAGTTTACCTCAGACCTTCGGGTCCATACTTAGTAGCTAGATGGCTTCTTCTCTCTCTCTGAATCTCAATACAAAGTTCTCCCCCTCTCTTGTGGAGATCTATTCGATGTAATCTTCTTTTTGCGGTGTGTTTGTTGAGACCGATGAATTGTGGGTTTATGATCAAGTCTATCTATGAATAATATTTGAATCTTCTCTGCATTCTTTTATGTATGATTGGTTATCTTTGCAAGTCTCTTCGAATTATCTGTTTGGTTTGGCCAACTAGATTGCTAGTTCTTGCCATGGGAGAAGTGCTTAGCTTTGGGTTCGATCTTGCGGTGTCCTTACCCAGTGACAGAAGGGGCAGAAAGGCACGTATTGTATCGTTGCCATCGAGGATAACAAGATGGGGTTTATTTCATATTGCATCAATTTATCTCTCTACATCACGTCATCTTGCTTAAGGCATTACTCTGTTTTTAACTTAATACTCTAGATGCATGCTGGATAGTGGTCGATGAGTGGAGTAATAGTAGTAGATGCAGAATCATTTCGATCTACTTGTCACGGACGTGATGCCTATAAACATGATCATGCCTAGATATTCTCATAACTATGCTCAATTCTGTCAATTGCTCAACAGTAATTTGTTCACCCACCGTAGAATACTTATGCTCTTGAGAGAAGCCACTAGTGAAACCTATGGCCCCCGGGTATATTCTCATCATATCAATCTCCATCACTTTAATCTTGCTTTGCTTTTTACTTTGCTTTTACTTTTTACTTTGCATCTTTATACCAAAAATACCAAAAATATTATATCTATTAGATCTCACTCTCGTAAGTGGTCGTGAAGGGATTGACAACCCCTAATCGCGTTGGTTGCGAGTAGCTATCGTTTTGTGCAGGTATGAGGGACTTGAGCGTGGCCTCCTACTGGATTTATACCTTGGTTCTCAAAAACTGAGGGAAATACTTATGCTACTCTACTGCATCATCCCTTCCTCTTCGGGGAAAACCAACGCAAGCTCAAGACGTAGCAGTGTGTGGCCCAAACATATGTATGGAGAGGTGTGTTTTTGAGTAACAATGGAATAAATTTGATGTGGCACCATGATTTCGAACTAGAAATCCCCACACCGAGTGAGGGTTAGGTTGACGATGCATATGTATGTTACACCACACTTCAAGCCAAAGACGGGGATTCATGCATGCATGCGTGCATAGTATATGCGCTCAAACTTAAGGTCTGAATCTCACCATGACCTATACTACGATAACATGAACCAAATTAAGAATCCTCCATGGTAACCTATCTTGTTGTTGGTCAATGTGATCATGGATGTCCACGCGGGCCCATGAAAATATAGGCTTGTCGCCGATAACCACGCGAGGGAGTGCACCGTTCGAAGGCAACCACTACATGCATATGTATGGAGGTGATGCGTGCATGCATGTTTGAATACCATTTCGCAACATTGATGTGGCGCGTGCGTCAAAAATCGTACACTAGCTCCCCACACAGAGCGAGATCGGGTCATGATGTGTCGTACTAGCCACTTCGACTCGATGGGAGGGATTCAAGTGTACACATGCATGTGTGTGCTCAAACTGTATCATGCATGTCATCCCAGAGCATGACCTATATATATAAATACCATATTACAAGCAAAAATAATAATCCCCTCCTTAGTCAAATTAACCTCCCTTATTGTCAGGCAAAAAGTAGTGATGGACCAAGTGGGCCCACAGATGGAAAGTATCGATATCGATGATAACCACTTAAGTGGGTGCGAGAGGACAACCACCACCGCTTTGTATGTGGGCCAAACATATATATGTTGAATACCCAAAATGCATAACTTTGATGTCCCAGATGCCTCAAAAACATAAACCATGCACCCACATAGAGCAAGGTTCATGAAGCGTACTACATATGATGGTACCCTTCCCCCTCTTCACCGCATAGTATATGCTCATGCCGTAATATGTACAACCCAAAAGAATCCTCATCGATGGTGAAATTAAGTAACCTCTCCCGATGTAGGTCAAAGGTGATGCATGCATGCATCAACGATGGCCTCGTGGGCCCACAGATGGAAGCGTCACACGTGAGTGTCCTAGATAGGATAACCACCGTGTGCATGCATGTGGCCCAAATAGGTGTTGTGTGATGTTTGAATAGCCAATTTCAGAATTTTGATGTGGCACGTGCCTCGAAAACCAAAAAGCCCCGACACTGAGTGAGGTGTACTTGTTCATGGATGCGTACAGGTAGTATATATGCTAGTCCCCTCCTAGCTCTTCGACGTGTACAATATACCACCATAACACAAACAAAAAATATTCTACCTTGCTGGTCAAATTAACCTCACTGCCGACTGTTCGTCAAAGTGATGGACGACGACCTCGCGGGACCACATAAAGCGTCACACGCGAGTATCAAGTGTCGTGTAGGACAACAATCGACTGCATGTGGCCAAAACATGTATGTATGAAAGTGTTGTGTAATGTTTTAAATAAATGTTTCATGAATCTGATGTGGCACTGGCCTACCTAACAAAACGGCCAACCCACACGGTGGCTCACAACTCGTAGTGTACTGTGAGCCACCCGCCACCCCCAGCCGCACACACCCACACACACACCATGAATCCACCGTAACTATGATGCATGTTAAATTAGTAATCCCGCGGTGAACATATGTTACCAAAGGAGAGACGTTTTAATTTCAAAAAAATCACAGAGATCATTAAGACGTTTTAGTATATTAATTAATTGATTTTCTACGGGTATAATGTGCAAAAATCAAATTTGAGCTACATGCACACGTGACAATGCACCTAAATGGATGGCAAAAACACATGTGTCTCACTGGGTGCATGTTTACTACCCGTGCAACAAATTTCAAACATTGAGAATCTTGATTTTTATATTCTAGTAAATCCAAAACTTATTTGAAGTGCATGAAACTTATCGTGTTGTCATATGGACACCAATACAAAGTAGCATTGTACTTTTTTTGTCAAATTTGAGACCAGTTTTGATGTAATCTTTATCTAATTGCAAACATGAGATTATTAATAATTGGGAACTAATATCCCAAATGGATTATTTATTCGAACCATGAGCGTTAGACCAACAATGGATACATGCCATGCTTCGGTTAAGCAATAAAGCGGCGGGATTAATCATCCAAATAAAAGACAATATGTGTGCTGCCGCGTGACCCGTGTGCCCTGCGAGCAGGCGAGAGTTGACATGACGCATGCGAGCAGTCCGCCGCGCAGGCAGACGGGGAGGCGTGCATGCAGGTGTGTGAATTGACAGAGTTCTTGATGCGCAGTGTCATCGGGTGGCGTGCGAGTAGCTTTGTGAAACTTTGGTAGGCATGCCAGCAGTCCGATGCGCAGGCTCTTCGGGAGGCGAGCCATCGGTTTGACCGCCCTTGCCTCTCTCCCACAACTCCCACTACTCCATATTAATGGTGCGCCCGAGCGGCCGCACCCCCATCCTCGCCACACACACACACACACACACACAAAATCCTCTCTCTCCGCTTGCATCCTCGACGCCGCTCTCAGTCCTCAAAGTCATTAGTGTATGAGGATGCCATTGAAGTGCCCCGTCGGAGGGAGTTGCGACGCCGGGGTTGCTAAAGCACCGGAGCATGATGTGGAGATGGAGAGAGAGGTTGTCATCACCGCCGGCGAGTTATCGTTGCACCCTTACGTCATCGATGGCGTCGAGCTTCCACAGCCGGAGGCGGAGTTCCATACGGACTCTAGTGACGACCCCGGCGACGACTCCGACGACCACTCTGGCGACGACTCTGACGACGAGGATGGCTGGTTAGTCATCTATACCCATTTATGTGTCAAATAGATCATAGAGTTTATCTGGTTACTCCTGCCTCCCCCTTTCTGGAATAGAAATCCTATGGTTATGTTCTCCCAATCCATGAAATCTGAGTAAGTTCTGTTAGATCTATGTAGTGTATTGATTGTTTGAATGTTACAAGTGATAAGTGATTAGTTGTTTCATCCGCGCAAATGATTTCTGCTAGTAATCTGACTAGGGTTAGTGTTTGTGCTAATAATTCCTAGCCAGGACTTGACAATTGATTTTGAATGACCTACATATGTTTGTGCCATTATTTTCTTCAAGATTGGTCTGTACATAGACGACTGTGCTTAAAAATCAAACCATAATCTCTGGATGTGTATAAATGAATAGCCATAAATTCCTAATCCTACTTCACGGCATGTAATCATTGATTTGATGCCAAATTTGTTTTACTATTTGTATAGGTGCTGTCTGACGATGTGGAGGACGAGGATGAAGATGTCCATAGGAGGTACAAGAGGCAAATCCTAAGGGAGCTTTATGAGGGAATGCATAACAGGCGTATTAGGACCTGGAACGGCGGCTATCGATGCCCATTTTGCAGCCACAAGCTTAATGACGCGTATCTAAGTGTTCTGGCGCATGCAAGAGGACAGGCCATTGGCTCCTTCAAGCAGAAGTATTCACGCAGGGTGGCGCACGACGCGTACGCCGAGTACATGGAGAAGCTTTAGGATCGTGCCGGCATGTGAGATGAGATGTTGGATGGATCAAACTATGTACGCTTGAGTATGCTTAATGACGGTTCAACTATGCTTATGTACGTGTATGCTTATTATCTATGTCTGAGTTTTTTTAATCTAAGTTCACTTATGTCTAACCGTGCGATATGGATGCAACCAGTTCGGTTGATGGAATGTACCTCCGTCTTGGTTTATTGGTCCCCTTTGTAATTTGTGTTAAATTTTGACAAAAGGTTTAACTGACAAAATGTTAGTGCAGATCAACAAAAATTATATCGTTGGATGGTTATTTGAGAATAGTGTTCAATGATATAATTTTTGGTGACATGCATAAATGTTTCTTAGTTAAATATTTGGTCAAAATTACAAAGGGGGACCAATAAACCAGGACGGAGATAGTACGTCAATCACACACGCTTCCCAAAATTGGAACCATGTGCAATGACTTTCATTTTGCCTGTTGCGTCAATCACACACGGTTCTCTCTAGCAAACCGTCCCCTCCAAAATTCTTTGTGGGACAGGAAACCCTCACCACCCAATTCAAAAAATAAAAAAGAAAACCCTCATCATCCCCATGTCACAAAAAACCTCACCCCGCCCGCCACCCCCTCTGGCCCCCATTCACACCTGCACAAGCTCCTCCGTGTCTATGCCAAGGCACCGCCTATCGCGGCGGTAAACACTTAGCTCGATGCCTGCAGCCGCCGCCAGGTTACCAGCAAAGCCCCCCGCATTTCGCCAGTTCCGCTTGCCGCCGCCTATCGCCATCAACTTTCTCGATGCTGCTCCCGGTCGACCCAGCTCCGCTCGGTTGGGGAATCTGCCATACTGTGGGTTCTTTCTCATGGACAACAAGGTAACTAATTTAATGAGTTATTATCTCATCTCTTATCCCAGTTCATCTGCCTCCTTTAATCACCCAACGGAAATCGCCGTGAATTCATTTTTATTCGAGCTATTTTGAGGGTTTTCTTTCATTCATAGAATGTACAGTGCACCGACACATCAGGACTTTGCGACCTCCGCCAGAGATTCCATCTCACCGTACCAGATAACTTGAGGCACTACAAAAAAATACACTTCTGTGATGATACCTGTTTGTCACAGTAGGTCACGTTTTCTATCATGCATGTACATCCATGACTATTTTATGACAGAATCAAGATAGTCATACCTGTTGTTGGGGATATTACTACTGGGCGTAAACCGGCCTACTTTGGCCGGGTTAACTTCATCAGTAGTTAAGTATGTTAAAGCCCATAACCGGTTTAAAGCCCATAGCCATAAACCGGCGTCGGTATGTAAGCTTGTATTGTAAGTTAGGAATAAGTAGAGACCAAATCGGAAATGTATATGAGCCAGTGTTGGGGCTCTGTAAACCGACGGGCGTCACCCGTGTATATAAGGGGACGACCCGACGGCGGTTCAAGGACAGACAACAACTCGAGACTTAGGCGAAGCTTGTTTGCTCCCTAGTCATCGAAACCCCATCAATTCCATCACAACTAGACGTAGGCTTTTACCTTCATCGAAGGGGCCGAACTAGTATAAACTCTCTTGCGTCCCTGTGTCCGCTTTAACCCCTTCAAGCTAACTCGTTGTGATGGCTCCACGACTAAGTCCTTTCTCTAGGACATCTGCTGTGACAAAACCACGACAGTTGGCGCCCACCGTTGGGCCATCGCACGATGGTTTCAAGTTCTTGGAGGGCCGCTTTGAAGGACTCAAGGGCTACGCTGTGGGCCGGATGACTAAGAGTCATCGTGGCAAGCTCTACATCGACGATGCAGGCTGGGGCCCCGAGGCCGGCTCAGCTGATTACGGGTACCGGGTCCCCTTTGGTGGCATACATGTTTTCATCGGCAAGATCGGTGAACCGGGCCCTGAGCCGGACATCTGCACTGACCTCGTCGAAACGGCTCAGCGTGCGCGATCCGCCCGGGTTAAACCGGTCGTGAAGCGTGCCTTCGTGGGAGTCATCCATGGAGGAAGCTATGAGGATGGATCGGAATCTCGTGGCGAGACTGTTGTTTATTACGGCGACGAGTCATCAACCGGAGAAACCGAATCTCTATATCAGCTACAAGATGGCCGGATTGGGGGCTGTTCCAATGGCGACAGTATTCCGGACCCCTCTGATCTACCCAACCGAGTTGGAATATTCATGGCTGGCACACAAGCAGCACTCCATTCTTCGACCGCTGCACCAATGAGCTCTGGTTCAGTAGCAGCGACGGCTGCCGGGGCAGGAGGCTCTGTACGCCCACCGGCCCAAGTTCTATCAGATCTATTTGATGCATTGGCCGTGCTCATGGCAGAAGCTAACCCGGCGGATCAGGACGCCCACAACGCGGAGATAGCAAAAGTGAAGGAACAGATCACCCAAGCCGGGGCGGACCTGGCAGCTGAGGATGCCAGGATGACCGCAGAGCGGGCCACTTTAGACACACAAGCCTACAGGCTCATGTTGGACCAGAACGCGTCGCATGAAGTCATGAAGAGGAAGTACTGATCCCGTTTTCCTTCGGTTTTCGAGGCCAGAGACCTTTTCAACACCCCAGGAGCAGGAACCAGTAATCCGCTGGAGGTAAACCGGGCTCCTACGACCGGCGCGCCGGTTCAGCCCCGTCGGATGGATCTGCCTCGTCAAAACACTGTTATACCTCTGGCTGTTTTGACACCTCCGGGTCACTACTCCAACCCGATGGACAATCTCGTCGCCGCTGCTGCATGGCTGGAGGCCATTCCAATTGAAGGTGACTCGCCGCAGGCAGTAGAGACGCGACGAGTCAAGGAGCTTCTGAGGACAGCTTTGGTCAATAGGAAGCATACTCGTATAGCCGCGACCGGATCCACTCGACCCCCTGTCCAAGCCGGAGCTATAGCAGGCATATGGATGAACCGACAGTGTCGAGTAATGAACGACGTGGAGCACCCCGTGGCAACAACCCGGCGGGTGGTGCTGATAACGCTCAGGAAGTGGTGCACCGGGCCCGAGCGCGTAGGGAGGCCGAGTTAGCCGCACAGTATCAGGCTCGGCAGCCTACGCCGGTTCATCCAACTATCTCGATCGAACCGGGTGTCACTTCTAGTTCTTTGGGGGTGCCTTGCCTTGTCCCCGCCTTACGCAATGTGCGCCTGCCCAAGGATTTTAAGGGCCCGCGCAAGGTACCAAATTACACGACAGATCAACCTCCAGAGACATGGCTGGAGAGCTATGAGATGGCCATGGAGATGCTTGATGTGGATGACACGGCATGTGCGAAATACTTCACCATGATGCTTGAAGGTACGGCCCGTACTTGGTTAAAAAGCTTGCCGGCTAATTCTATCAGTTCATGGGCCCAATTACGAGCCCGGTTTATCAGCAATTTCAAGGATACATGTAAACAGCCTATGTCGATAGTGGACTTAGCTGCCTACGTCCAGGAGGAAGGAGAATCGATGACTCATTGGGTGCGCCGGGTCTCACAAGTGTTACATTCATCAGACCGCATCAACGCTGACACCGCAGTCTTGACCCTGGAAGGCAACTGCCAGTTTGGGCCCCTAAAGCTGAAGTTGGGACGGATGAAGCGCCATTGCACTGACATGGGGACCCTCATGGATGCTTTGGTAAAGTATGCTGATTCTGATAGTACCAAGGATCCCAAATCTGATGATGACAAGGCAGTGAAGGGAAAGAGGAACAGCAACTCCAAAGGTCAGCAGCATCACTTGGCAGGCAATGGTGGTGGAGGCAAGCGTAAAGTGGATGATAACATGGACTTTGTAGCTAATACCAACACGCAGGACAAGGGCTAGCGACGCAGGGGTAAACCGCCAAATCGCAGTGGGGCACCCAACCCTAACCTGGACCGCCTAAATTATCTACTGAGCTAGCCCTGTCCAAGACATGGGACGAAGGAGGTGCTAGCAAACCACCTTTGGAAGGATTGCTTCATTATGCAGGAGTTCAGGAATTCTAATGCTTTCCGGTATGATCACGGCTCCGGCGGTGGCTCAGGATCTGGGCCGGGTTATGGTGGAGGAAATTCCGGTTCAGGATTTAATGGTAATCCGGGCGGACATAATAATCAAAATAATCAGAGCAACCAGGGTGGTTACAACCAACATCAGCAATAGTCAGGTTACCAGAGCAACCCAAAGCAGTTGAATAGTGGGCAGTACCATGTCTTCACCACTAGCTTGGACAAGCGAGACCGGAAGGTTCAGAGGCGGGCAGTCAACTCTGTCGAACCGGCCGTGCCCCGTATTCTACGCTGGTCTGAACAACCAATCATATGGAGCAGAGAGGATCACCCCCCAGGTTGATAATCCGGGTCAGTTGGCTCTGGTGGTGGCACCTCAGGTGGGAGGTTACAAGTTCACCAAAGTACTCATGGATGGAGGGAGCAGCATTAATATCATGTACTATGAGACCTTCCGTCTTATGGGACTGATAGATAAAAATCTCAAACCATCTAATACGGTGTTCCACGATGTGGTACCTGGCAAGTCAGCATATCCTATTGGTAAGACAGCTCTGGAAGTGTCCTTTGGAGATGATCATGATTCCAGGTCGGAAACATTGATGTTTGAAGTGGTGAAAATCCAAAGTCCATATCACGCCCTGTTTGGGCGACCGGCCTACGCCAAGTTTATGGCACGGCCCTGTTATGTGTATTTGCAGCTCAAAATGCTGGGTCACAAGGGGACCATAACGGTTCATGGAAGCCGTAAAATCGCTTTGGAGTGCGAGGAAGGAGATGTGGCCTACGCAGAGTCGGTTTGTGCCACCGAGGAGCTGAAGTATTATAAGGACAATGTTGATCCGGCGGACATGACTCCATTAAAGAAGCCAACCACGGAGCATGATCCGGCCCTGAAGTTCAAATCAGCAGCAGAAACTAAGCTTGTTGACTTCGTACCTGGCGATTCGTCCAAGCAGTTCAGCATCAGTGCCAACTTGGATCCGAAATAGGAAAGCGCGCTCATCGAGTTCATCCGTGAGAATCGGGACATTTTTGCATGGAAGCCCTCTGACATGCCAGGTGTACCGAGGAAACTCGCTGAGCACACCCTTAATGTGCATCCTAAATACAAACCGGTGAAACAGTTCCTCCGCCGGTTTAACAAAGAAAGACGCAAGGCGATTGGAGAAGAGGTAGCCAGGCTCTTAGCAGCTGGCTTTATTGTTGAAGTTTTTCACCCTGAGTGGCTTGCCAATCCTGTGCTAGTCCTTAAGAAAAACGGCACCTCGTGCATGTGTGTGGATTACAAATATCTTAATAAGGCTTGTCCAGCAGATCCTTTTGCCCTCCCCCGTATTGATCAAATTATTGATGCTATGGTGGGTTGTGAGCGTTTAAGTTTTTTGGATGCATATTCTGGCTATCATCAGATCAAAATGGTAGTTAAGGACCAGGAGAAGACGGCATTCATAACTCCCTTTGGAGCCTTCTGCTATGTGTCTATGCCCTTTGGGCTCAAGAGTGCCCGGGCAACTTATCAACGGTGTGTACAAAATTGTCTTCACAAGCAGATTGGACGTAATGTACATGCTTACGTGGATGATATCGTGGTTAAGTCCAGGGAGAAGGAGACTCTGGTTGACGATTTGAAGGAAACCTTTGATAACCTGAGGACGTACAAGATGATGCTTAATCCGGCCAAGTGTGTCTTTGGTGTACCGGCAGGCAAGTTATTGGGTTTTCTGGTGTCCAACAGGGGAACTGAGGCTAATCCGGATAAGATCACAACCATCACCTCCCTGGCTAAACCGAAGTGTATCAATGATGTTCAACGCCTGGCAGGCCGGATTGCCGCGTTAAGCCGGTTTATCAGCCGCCTTGGTGAGAAGGCAATCCCTTTGTATCAGATGTTGAAGAAGACGGATCAGTTCGTCTGGAGTTCCGCTGCTGATGAAGCATTTGAGGACTTAAAGCGGCAATTGTCCAATCCACCTATGCTCGCCGCTCCCGTTGACAAGGAGCCGTTACTGCTATATGTTGCTGCTAATGCTCGTGCGGTTAGCGTGGCTATTATGGTGGAGCGAAAGGAGGCAGGGAAGGAGCATCCGGTTCAACGTCCGGTCTATTATATCAGCGAGGTACTCATTGAGTCCAAGCAAAGGTATCCGCATTGGCAGAAGCTGGTGTACGGAGTTTTTATGGCAAGCCGGAAGCTTAAGCAATATTTCCAAGGGCACCCAATTACGGTGGTTAGTTCTGCTCCTTTGGGGGATATCATCCAGAACCGGGAAGCGATTGGCCGAATTGCCAAGTGGGCTATAGAGCTTGGGCCGCACGGATTGAAGTATGTGCCTCGGATGGCGGTTAAGTCTCAAGCACTTGTTGATTTCATCAATGATTGGACGAAAATGCAAGCACCTGAAGAAAAGCTGGATCACACATATTGGACAATCCATTTTGACGGATCCAGGCAATTGGAGGGCTCGGGGGCTGGAGTCGTATTAACTTCCCCACGAGGTGATAAGTTTTGTTACGTTCTCTGCTTAATGTTTCCTTGTACTAACAATGCAGCTGAGTATGAAGCCTTGCTCCATGGTCTCTGGATGGCTAAGGAGATGAACCTAAGTCGAGTTAAGTGCTTCGGTGACTCGGACCTCGTGGCTCAACAAGTATCTGGCACTTGGGACTCCAAGGACCCACTCATGGCAGCATATCGTCGTGAGGTGGATATTGTTGCAGGTCACTTTAAAGGCTATCAGGTGGAACACATGGACCGACGGAAGAATGAAGCGGCGGACGCTTTAAGCTGGCTGGGCTCTCAGCGCAAACCGGTCACACACAATATTTTTTTGGATGTGCTGCACAACCCATCGGTCAAGCTCCCTGGTGAAGCGGATTTGGCTATTCCTGATCCGGAGGTTCAATTGGTGGCAACTCTTCATGTTATTCCGGATTGGACATTTCCTTACCTAGCGTACAAGAACCGGGGCGAGTTACCAGAGGATGAGACTCTGGCCCGATAGATAATCCGGTGATCCAAGTCCATGACTATTATCAACGGTGAGTTGCATCATTGCAGTGTGTCAGGGGTGTTTCAACGTTGTGTGTCTCCTGAAGAAGGCCGTGAAATTTTGCGTGAGATCCATGAAGGAGATTGTGGCCACCACGCCGGTTCAAAATCTTTGGTGGCTAAAGCGTTTCGCCATGGCTTCTATTGGTTAACTGCTCATGCTGATGCGGAGGATCTGGTCACACGATGTGATGGTCGCCAAAGTTTTCAAGACGTGCTCATGTGCCAGCTCAAGAATTGAGAATGATTCCAATTACTTGGCCGTTTGCGACTTGGGGGCTGGATATGGTTGGGCCTTTCAAAAGGTCCAAAGATAAGAAGACCCATCTCCTGGTGGCGGTTGACAAGTTTACAAAGTGGGTGGAGGTAGAACCTGTTAGCAAGTGTGATGCGGCCATGGTGGTTCAGTTCATCAAAAAAGTGATTTTCTGGTTTGGCTTTCCACACAGTATCATCACAGATAATGGTACCAATTTATCCAAAGGTGCCATGAAGGAGTTCTACGAACGGGAGCACATCCGGCTCGACGTTTCATCAGTGGCACACCCACAGTCCAATGGTCAAGCAGAAAGGGCTAATCAAGAGATCTTGAGAGGCATCAAGCCCCGGCTTATGGTTCCTTTGCAAAGAACACCGGGTTGTTGGGTAGAAGAGTTACCATCTGTGTTATGGAGCATCAATACTACACCCAATAGATCAACAGGATACACACCATTCTTCATGGTCTACGGAGCGGAGGCGGTTCTCCCTAGTGATATTCGTCATGACTCACCTTGTGTGGCGGCTTATGTTGAAGAGGACAATGAGACAGCACGGCAAGACGCTTTGGACCTGTTGGATGAAGAACGTGACTTAGCAGCTGCCCGTTCGGCGATTTACCAACATGATCTTCGTCGATATCACAGTCGCCGAGTCAGAACGTGAACCTTTCAGGAAGGAGATTTGGTGCTTCGGATCATCCAAGATCAGGCTAATATGCATAAGCTAGCCCCACCTTGGGAGGGACCTTTCGTGGTCAGCAAGAATCTGCACAACGGGTCATACTATCTGATCGATATTCGAGAGCATAAAGACTCACGTACATCAGAGGAGGAGACCAACAGGCCATGGAACATAGCTCATCTTCGGCCTTACTATACCTGAGCCAATGGCTCTACTTATGTATATATTATGACGATGTATATATATATATATATATATATATGATTAAATATAATAAACCGGAACCTCAGCTAAAGCGGGGTATCTGTTCTTTTACATCATGTGTGGTTACACGGAGTTGTTCTAAAGCGGCCTCCCGTTTACCCCTTGAGTTAGCTTTTCAAAGCATCATGTTATATCACTTGGGGGCTTGGTCGTGTCCGAACCAATGCAACACCTCTTGATAGGCGAGAGCTACCAGATCACTTGGGGACTTGGTCACGTCTGAACCAGTCACGCCTCTTGATCGGCCTAAGGCCACAAAATCACTTGGGGGCTTGGTCGAACCTGAACCATTGCCACGCCTCTTGATCGGCATAAATGCCACAGTTTCATTTGGGGACCTGGCTGACTTGAACCATAGCTACACCTATCGGGAGCTTGGTCGTGTCCGACCATGGTAACGCCATTTGATCAGCTCAAATAAGCCTCTTTTTTGCAAACGGTTTTTATCATTGCCTTTGCTTCACAACCTTCTTTGATAGATATTTCTTTCTTTTTGTTGCGTTTTTCAAACCAACAAAGTTTTAAACCGGTTCAAACTGTCAATTGATGGAACACGGTCCATTTTTGATCCGGAGACTATTTGCCCGGTTTGATTTTTTATTAACATCCTATTACGGAGTAACACGGTGTTTTCTTATAACCCGACACGAGCTTCTATCTCCTCCAACAGTGTGGGTTTATAAACCTCCGCTTCAATATTGGCTAAGCCAACTTCATGCCCAACAAATGGCAGGTATTATGTATCTCAAAGATTTGATCATATGCTTAAATTTCAGATATTGTGATTTTATATATGCAGACATCATACTCCGCCTGACGGTACAACCGTGGTGGCACTTTAAGATTTTTATATTACAGGAAATACTTTGGAAAGTTCATCACCCAAAGGAAGAACAAGTTGCAGTAATTATGCGCGAAGGCATATCAAAATCAAGAGTATCGGCTAGCCTATTACAAGACAACACGGTGCCCAAAACAAGATCATTGTTTTTTTCAAAGGAGAAGCAGTTTAAACCAGCTTCCGGTTCAAGATTGGTCACCAGCCTGGCCTGATGGTTGTGGGTCATCCCGCGCCGCTTCAACTTCAGTTTCTCTACCCAGCGGCTGGAAATCAACAGTTGTCCAGTCGATTCCCATTAATGCTTGAAAGACAGCTTCATCATGGATCAGCAACGACGGTTCAATATCGGGAGCGTAAGTATGCTTATGGATTGGAGGGATAAGATTTTCCGCTTCATGAATTGGTGCAGCTACTCGCTTGTTTTGATTGTCATATTGGGCTTGATAATGAGACAAGTCTGCTTCTTCAGCCAATTGACAAGCTAGCGGACGCACCTCCCGGTTTATTGCTCGCAGATCTGCTTCACTAAACTCTGACCCGTCTTCCTTCAAGATGGGATAGCCCTAAGCCGCTTCAATAGGATCAAAATCCGGCACCCAAGCTTTTGCCCGGATTAAGGCATTGATCGCACTGGTTCGAGCAGCAGATTTCTTCAGCTCTTCAACCTGGGCAGGAAGCACCGACAGTTTCTGCAGAGTGTCCTGAATCAAAGTGGGCGCCGGCTTGTTGTGGAATGCAGTACAGATGATCCGCTATGCACCAGTGTACAGTTGTTCGATCAACGTATAGGCGGCTTTCAATTTCTTCCGCACATCTGACCCCAAATGACCAATTTGTGTCCCTGAAATATCACAAAGGGTTAACAAACCGGCAGCTCTGTCAGATGGCAGAATTAATTTAGAAATCAAACCGGCTTACCAAAGATAGCAGCGGTCATGTCATGTATGTGCCGCTTTATGCTGGTCAGCTCATCCACCACCGGTTTTAGTGCAGCCTCGGCGTCTTCTGCTCGTTTGGTTAAAGCGGATTTTTCAGTAGCCCAATCCGCCCACTCCTTCTTGAAATCCTTCTTAAGCTGTTCCATGACGCTTAAGGCGTTGGTCAACTCCTTTTTTGCTTTTGAGGTTTCAGTCTGTTGGGACTTCAGATTTTCTTAGAGATCGGCGATTTGGGTCTCTTTTGTCTTCAGCTCAGCGTGCATACAGACAGTTATATGATTCAGCAAGCAATGCAAGAATTGAAGCACCAACCACATAACAAGTTATGCACTTTGCGCTTGGGGGCTAATGCCTATTTGATCTTCATATTTCACTTGATTATAAAGTCCCAAGCTCAATACAAGTATTCAACTTGGCACTTGGGGGCTAATGGCTATTTGTTCAAATAAGTTCTGGTGCGGCGATATTAATTACTTAAGTCTCGGTTTAACTACACTAAGTTGAACCGGCCCTTGGGGGCTACATCACTGAATTTCGAGGCATTAAGATTTATGTTAGTAAGTCCCGGTTTGACAGAAGATTACAAACCGGTCCTTGGGGGCTAGGCGAGTCAGCAAGAATTGAAGCATACATGCAGGAAAGAGCATATGGAGGTTACCTCATATTTATCTTTCATCATGTTAACCAGACCGGCTTCATAGTCATGACTGGTATACAGCCGGTTCAGATAGCCGGAATGGATGTCTTGGGCGTTCAGAGCAGCGTAAGTCGCCAGATCAACATTCCACTTGCCCTTGCCAAAGGCAGCAAATTCTTCCTTGGCAGTATGTTTAGACAAAGCGACAGGATTGCTTGGCTCTGTATGGCCAATGCCAGTAATAACAACTTCATCATCCTTGGCGTTGCCGGTTTGCATTGGGGCCGTCAGTTTATCAGTAGACTTGGATGGACTGGTGGATTTCTCAATCCGGATGGGGCTTCTGGGCTGGTCAACAGGACCGGAGGTATCAACATGTCTCTCTTCAGTAATAAAATCATCGTCTTGTGGTGGTGGGTCGTTTGGCACATCCTCACGGATGGCCGCTTCAGGGCTGAGTACTCTGTCCGGTTCAGGAATAGCATCTTCTTCAGCCGCTTTATCTAGGCAAGCCTTCTTGCTTGGCTTAGGCTTGGCCCTGAAAGGAGTAACAAAGGTCAGTACAGTATATGCTACAAAGTAATATACCAAAAGCATTATGATAAGCATGGCTTACCCAAGCACCGTTTTGATCGGTGGCAGCTGGGTAGCTGATGACTCACCAGATGATGAATGGGAAGTGATCTGATAATCGGAGTCAGACGGATTAAGAGGTTGACGAAAACAGCCCATTTTTGGACAAGCACTGACACGCAAATTAGAGACCTCTGAATGGCGTTTCCGAACCGGACTATTCGGTAAATCGGCGGAGGTAACTACCTGGCCACTATGCCGGGTCGTGCGGCGAGCTTCGTGCTGTTGAGTCTTCATAAGAAATTTGGGATCCAAGTAAGCAAGAGGATGAGAAAATTTAACCTTCCGGTTTGCCTGACGGATTTTTAGTGAAGGCAAAGGATCTGAATCGGAGGAAAGAATAATTACCTCTGCAACATCAGCATGACTGGCTTCGGCATCATCCTGAAAAATATCATCATCAATAAGGCGCGTGAAAAATAAGCCAAGTGAATCAAGTTCTACCTCAAGGTCCGGGTTACCCACATCGTCATCAGCGGCCGGATCAGAGGATGCAGTGGTTCTTTTCCTGTGGGTAGTCTTCTTCACAGCTTTTGTCTTTTGCCTGATTGATCTTTCCGTTTTGTTTGGTTTTTCTGGTTTCTCCTGCGGCAGCTTCTTGCTCCAAAACGGATCATTGCCCTATTTAAAGAGGCATTGATATTAAACAATGACCAGATATATCGATAACAGGTTCAGAAAAAAGAACAATCAAACTCTTACAGCTGGCGGTTTCTTGGTGGCACAGAAGGGAAGCAGGCTGGTTCGAGCATAGACGTGTTCCGGTTCATTCAGCATTTTATTCACAGCCTCTGTGATTTCTTCGTCGGTAAGCTGGATGTTAGCATGTCGCAGTGGGTCATCAACACTGCTAGTATACTCGACATCAAACCGGAGCGCTGACTCAGGGGCAGTATGCTCCACGATATCCAACAGCGAGCGAGATCAACTCCTGTTAAACCATTGGCCATGAAGGCTCTGAGCTTGGACAGTTGAGGAAGGTATTTTCTTCTCTCCTTGGCAGTCAACCTTTGCGGAAAGGGGTGTGTATTGCTAAGCCGCTCCGGACAAAAGCCAGGCAAAGGATTTTCACCAGCAGGGGAGGTGTCTTTGCAGCAGAACCATGTTTGATTCCACTCTTTGGGGTGGCTGTGCAGCTTGGCGTGAGGGTATGTGACTTCTTTCCTTTTCTGAATCGCCACACCTCCCAATTCCGTATTGGAACCGTCAGAAAACTCAGTACGGCGGTTTAGATGGAAACAGTCTCTGGACAACTCCACTATGGGTTCCTCTTGAAAGAACACGTCACAGAGCACTTGGAAGTGACACATGTTTGTAACAGAGTTGGGGCCAATGTCTTGTGGATGGAGTTGAAAATCGGCTAAAACATCCCGGTAAAATTTAGAACCGGGCGGCTTAAAACCCCGGGCTAAGTGATCTAAGAAGAGGACGGCCTCTCCTTCTTGAGGTGTGGGAGGGCATTCTTTGCCAGGGACCCTCCAATGGATGGTGTTTTTGCTGCCTAAAGCGCCTATCAAGACTGAATTGTTCAGTTGAGTCTCTATGACACGAGAAGGAACCCAGTTGCACTCATATACTTGCTTGGCCATGATGAAATCTACAAGACAGGTGATTCCGGTTCAAGAATGCATTGATAAAAGTACACTGGCACGTACAATGTTAAACCGGAGACAGCTCTATCTAAACCGGAGTTTTCTGAAGCAACAGCATCTGGCGGTTCAACAAGGGGACTAATGGTATATACTGGTTTGGCAATTTTTTCCTACAAAGTTAAACCGCCGGATCTAAGCATTGAAACAGTTGAGATTGCGGATGGGTAAGTGTACAGAAACAGATTTCACAAGATTTCTTTACACCGACGGATCTGAAGCAAGTTCAGAAAAGACGGAAAATATTCAAGGTTCAAAAAAGAACAGTACCGAATCAATGGGCAGAGATACATGTAGATCTATGGTCTTGAGGCATGTAAGTGAAGGCGGATGCTAAAAACTACCGCTACACAGAGCAAAGCTTCACAGGTTTATCTAAGATCTATCATATGAGTACGAAGCAGACGATGAACATGGTAGAACTTGGAAACCCTAGAACGGATCTACGGAGGAAAAGGTGAAGAACTCACCGGAGCCGAGGAAGAAACAGAAGGTCGCCGCGATGCTCTAGAACAATCAGGGTGATGCAACGGCCATGGTTGGAGCAGAGGTCGTCGACGGCGGTGGAGCTCCGAAGCTGGACGGCGCGAGGAAGACGAAGCAGAAGGGCACGAAGGGGAAAAAGAAATGACCCCTCGGTCCTATTTATAAAGAAAGGGACATGTGTCAGGCGCGAGAATCAAGGGGCCGCGAATTTGGAAACCGAGCTGTCGCCTTAATTGTTGCAGATCTATTAAACAAGAAGGTATCATGGATAGTTTCTTTATGACAGATGACGTCACTCCGGTTTACAGCAATCGGAGAAGATGACATCATGACGGTTCACCAAACTACAAGAAGATGTTGAAGATGAAGTTTTTTGCTAAAGGATTGACATGAACCTGTTCAAATCAATCTGGGGCCTAATGTTGGGGATATTACTACTGGGCGTAAACTGTCCTACTTAGGCCGGGTTAACTTCATCAGTAGTTAAGTATGTTAAAGCGCATGACCGGTTTAAAGCCCGTAGCCATAAACCGGCGTCGGTATGTAAGCTTGTATTGTAAGTTAGGAATAAGTAGAGACCAAACCGGAAACGTATATGAGCCGGTGTTTGGACTCTGTAAACCGACGGGCGTCACCTGTGTATATAAGGGGACGACCCGACGGCGGTTCAAGGACAGACAACAACTCGAGACTTAGGCGAAGCTTGTTTGCTCCCTAGTCATCGAAACCCCATCAATTCCATCACAACTAGACGTAGGCTTTTACCTTCATCGAAGGGGCCGAACTAGTATAAACTCTCTTGCGTCCCTGTGTCCGCTTTAACCCCTTCAAGCTAACCTGTTGCGATGGCTCCACGACTAAGTCCTTTCTCTAGGACATCTGCCGTGACAAAACCACGACACCTGTGCTGTCGTAGAAGTGTTCCATGACATTACCAAAATTATCATCACGGAAGTGTCCACTTCCATGACGATAAATCACGCATCATGGAAGTGCTTTTATCAAGGGTGACCGACACATGGCATCCACCGCAACGGAACGCCGTTAAGCTATTGGGTCCGTGTTTGGATCCGATAACCCGTTAACAGGCCGGACCAATGGTGATTTTACACGTGAAAAATTCTCATTGGATAGAGGAAACGCGTGTCTGCTCCTCGGTGTGCCAGATGTCGCCCATCCATTGGAGGAGACATGCCTATGATACGTCGACACGTGATAGGGCTCAACAGAGGCCCATATAGGTTAAAAAGGCCGGCCCAGTCAAAGTCCCGTAGTACTTACTCAGGTACTAGTGGGCCAGCCCAATAACGACCTGTTTAATAAAGGCCCATTTATGGCCCGAAGCCAGATCTGGCCCGTTAATTGTTCACCGAATATTTTGGCCCAATTACAGCCCAGTGAGTTTCGGCCTGTTAGAGTCCCGATGTAGACATGAGCCCATTTCAGCCCAGTGTGTCTTTAGGCCTGGGAATGGCCCGTGCTGCCCATGGGCCATATATGGTCCAATGCGACATCTGGCCCACTAATGGCGTGTGATAAAGGTGGCAATAGTTCAGCCCAACCTGACTTTTGGCCTGTTGAAGGACTATCGTATAATTCGGCCCGTTGATGCATGTACTAAGCTTTCGACCTCTTAAAGGCCCATGGTATCAGTGGGCCAACTAAGGCCCAAGATATGTTTCGGCCTTGTAACGGCCTGTCATATAACTGGGCCAAAAAAAGGCCCGGTCTACATTTTAGCGTGCTGAAAGCCCGTCGACGACTAGTGAAAATTGAGGCCCAACATGCATTTTGGGATGCTAAAGGCCCATGGTTTCTTTTGGGCCGTAACAGGCCAGTAGAATATTTAGCCTGTTAATGGCCCAACGCTACCTGGGCTAATCTAAGCGCTGGGTCCACAGAAGGCCCAACAAAAATTTGGGCCAAATATATGCCGGAGTAAGTTGTGGGCCTGGCGCAAAGTGTGAAGGCCCCAATGGCCATTCGGGCCCAAGAAAGATGCAGGCCGGCCCAATTGTGGCCCGATAAAAACCAGGCCCGTTAGAGGCGAATGTTTCGGCCCGGTCGACAACATCAGATTTTTTCAGATAGAGAATGATGGCAGTAACTAGGAGGAATTAAGAACAAACCTACTCTATACAATAAAGAAATTATGGCAGAGTAACTTAGGATAAACCTACACTATACAATAAAGGATTTATGGTATATTACATCCACTGGGCATCGAAGTTCACTACCAGTGATCATAAAGCGCAACAAAGAAGCAGATTACAAAAACTGGGCACCATTGCAGCGTAACAAAATAATACTGAACTGGGACCACTTCCAAGACAGTTCAAGAAAGATTAGCCTTGCGTGGGAACTGTTGCGCAAGCTGCTGAGCAAGGCTGTGAGACCGGCCTAGCATGTCAGTCATAGCTTCTAGGTGTAGCTATTTAGCAATGAGGTTCTCATTGGTGTTCTCCGCAATCTTTCTTAGAGATAGGACTTCAAGTCGAAGTTGAGTTGTGGAATGCCTTTCTACTAGAACTTGGGATTGAAGAAGTCGAACTGATTCAGACAGCGAATTCTGTGAGCTTGTCTGACTGCTAATCTCAAGTAACTTGAACACTGCATCAAGACAAGACTTTGGGGTTGTCTCGCTATCTTCAAGATGTTTTGCCTTCTTTGCTGCAATATATGTTGGGTTTGTCTCATAGCCTTCAGCAGACTTGTGCATGCCATCAGGCATATCACCTTGAAACAAGCTGAGAGATGATAGGTTTTCCATGTGTATAAACAAAGATGATAATTGTGCTGTCAATTCCATCCAATTTCAAATTAGAAAATAAAGAGTAAGTTCAAAATATCAATAGCATAATCTGGCATTGTTCATAATGCGGGGAGCTTCACCACACTACTGGATTACCATGTCAACATAACAAGCATAGATGAATGGCAAAGACAATCATTGTATCTATTTTGGTTAATGTGCATGGCATGTTATTCATATCATCAGCCACATCAGTAAGATAAAAATAGGAGATGACAAGGTGCATACGTGGGCTGCTTCACCACACACTGGATTATAGATCCACAAAACAAGCATACATATAGGAAGTATTGAGTAATGTGCATGGTATGAATAAGGAATTTGGTTTTACAAGTAAAACTTGGAACTTACTGTTCTTGCGAACATGCATTTTGATAGAAACAGCAAACTAAACAGCAGTAAACGATAGGGAGTATGAGGAAATTAAACATCAGTTGAGGATAAAGGCTTTAGAAGGACTGACTTACATTAACAATTAACACTGGCTTTATAATGCCCTTCTCCATGTCAAGGGAAGGATAACTCAAGAATTTCAGCACAAAATCTTCTTCATAAGCATTGTCTGTACTCTACATTTTGTAGAGAGTAATTATAGATATGATAATACTGGAAGGGATAGAGGATAATGAAGATAAGATGTAGATTCATGCTACATAATCAACTACCAATCCCTGGAAGTACAAGCGTTACATGAAAAAATGTACTAACAAGACCAATGGGCTACACTTCTGCACTGGCATTTTCTGTGTATTCAACTTTTAGTGAATAGTGGGCGAGGGAGATAAGATCCAATGAACCAATCCCTCTTCCCATAGTACAAGAGTGTTTTAAACACTGGTGTACTGTACAAAACCTTCTTATATTATGGGCGGAGGGAGTAGCTGTTAATGTAAGTACAGTGATAGATGACATTCAGTCCTTACAAGAGGACTGCAGAGCTAAACCTCTTCAAAAGCATTGGGTTGATTCTAAATTTATGTAAGAGTCCATATGGATATAATGCCCACCAAATTGATGATAACGAGGCTAACATGTGAAGTGATGCTACATAATCAAACATCTATCAAAGTAAGTATGGTCATATAGGGCAAGAGCAATGCAGTGTGTAGTATAGTTGCGAGATTCTGTGGTCCCTTGAGAATGAATGTTCTTCTGCTAACAGTTTTCGTACAAGTGAGACGTTAAGGCAAATGTAGAAATGTAGTTCAAATTGTGATGTGATATCATAGACAGTACCTTACGCTTCAGACGAGACCAATGTGTAACAAGATTATTCCAGTCACTGTCGGATATCTAGCACCGGAGACTTTACAGAAATTTCGTTTAGAGGCTTGCCATCGAAGTGCGCTTGCCTCAGGTAGGAACGATACTTCATCAATGAGTGCTTGAAAAGCGCAACCAACCCTTGCTCGTCTTGACAATCCGGTTTGGTCCTCGCCTATTTAAAAGAATGAAATCTTGTGTCTTCTGTCAGCAGAAACATATGCATTAATTACCATGAATAACATTAGTATATTACTTATGCATAAGTTGCGGAGGAAGACTAGAAATTGTTCTGTGTCCATGGTATAATCTTTCCATGAAGGAAAGATGCGCACAAAGTTCCTGACAACAATATAAGTTTCATCTTCTAAACTGGGAAGAAATGAAACAGGGGTCCTATTTGCTGCAATTGGGGCTCTCTCTGGTTCGAAAAATGATTTGGCAAATGGATTTGGTGTACTCTTTGCTGGAATGGGGGTTTTGCGTCGTAGAGCTGGTACTATGTCAACTGGCATCATCATACTGTTTTTTAAAGTTGGGGTCTGCTGAGTTGGGGCATCAGAAATGACCAGTGTAGTAGGGCTAGAGTCTGCTAGAGTTGGGGTGTTTTGCAGGTCAGGTGATATTGCAACTACACCTAATGGGATATTTGATTTATCAGGTGTCACCACCTTTTCCAAATACTTTGCTTGTGCTCCTCCACGATCAGCAATCACCCTCTTCCTTTTGAACGTCTGATACACAAGAACAACATCTGAATGGATAAATATGGTATGATGACAAATGTAATATGTACTGAAAATGGATAGGCAGGGTGTATTCACATACACGATGTGTAAACTAAGCTAATGGCAGTGCAACAAAGTAGAAGCAATGCAAAGCATCAGTTGCAAGATATGTGCGACGAATATAACCGTGGAAAGTTAGAGCAAGCACCTTGATGGGTGAATAAGATAGGGCATCTGCCTCTGACTCCTCCACAAGGGAGCTACATTGACTTAGGTATCCCTCTAGCTCAAAATCACTGTTAGGATCATTTTCTGAGCACGAATCTGTAGGTGGAGAGCATTTGCATTGCATTGCATCCACACTTGATTTCAGTCCCTTAATGCCAAGTTTGACAGCCATGACAATGTTCTGCTTTATTCTTTTCATGCGCGCAAGCTCATAATCATCATGATGCTGTTCAGAATCTGAGATTCATGAAAACATAAAAAGTAGTCAGATTATCTATGGAATGCATTGCGGATTCAACTCAAAGATTGTCTCCCTATAAACCCCTGCATATGCAAAGTTCACCCCCCAACCGTGCTGACCAGACCACACACAGAAATACAAACCCATTATGTCTCTATAACTGGCAGACACACATATCTAAACTGAAGTAGGAACATTAGAATCATATCAAATTCGTATTTGAACAAATAAACCAAGGAATTATGAGTGGCATAATGTTTAGCTTCAAGGGTGGAGTGTTGGTAGTGCGACACAAAGCAAGTAGGCAGATTGTATTCCATGTAAAAGACCGTAGCCTATGTAAAAGCTGGAAATGACACTTTCTTTGTATACAATGCAGTGTTCGTTGCCCACACATGATGGAAGAGATCACACAGAGAAATACTATTCACTCATGTCTACGGTGCCAGTATTTTGAAACAGGGTGGTCCACCCTAAAAGAATATTGACAACAAATATGAGAAGGCAATCATAGATGTAGTGAATCAACCATTTACTTGTGAGCTCACTAGGACAAGTATGCAGAATTGTAACTGCAGTAAGAGACCGTACAAAATGTGAATCAAGAAGTTTGTCTAGCACTTACTGTTTGCAACTAATCGACGTGAATAATTGGATATCATATCGAATGAGTAAGAAACACAAGTAAAATTGTCAACAAACCTGGGCAGCAGTAATCTGGGTAAATGTCACTACGATCAACAATCCAAAATGACTAGTGTCTGTTCCTAGGGCTGGAATTTTGAAACCCTGGGAGCTTTACAGGTACTAAAGATTACTGAAATACATCTGAACCATTAAGTGTAGGTAGCACTCAGCACACAACAAACCATAATGACAGTCCTGCCTAATGAGTAATGAATCAATTAGAAAATGGGTGATGAGGAGTGGCTGCTGAAGTGCTGAGTGTTGAGGACGTATCTCAGGATAAATCGGGTTGGCGTAGTGGGTTCTGCACGCCTGAGATCTGAACGGACTTGGAAGGTAGGCACGGCGGTGCGCTCGGGCAGCGGTGACGCTGTAGGGCAAGCGGCTCCTGACCTCCTGCTAGTCCGGCGTCTCCTCCTAGAGTCCTGCCGTCCGGGGACGGCAAGTCGCTGGCGAGGCAGGCGGCTGGGGGCGAGTAGAGATCGGAAGCGCACAGAAGAACAAAGGGGAATCGGGGCCTGGGACGACCCAAAATCCCAGGGTGGGCGGGCCCACCATGGGCACCCTGTAGAGATACACACCCGAGTGCCAAACTTGCATTTTTGAAACTAAATTAGGAACATTTAGCTGACCAATTAAATGACTCTGTTTCAATAATGTCAGATTTGTATTTGAACAACTAAGCTTGTTTAGCTTGATGGGTGGAGCAGTGCTATTATGACACGAAGCACGTATTTTGATCTTATAGTGATCATAAAAGGGGGAACCCTAAGCATTTTTTTAGCAAAAGAGGGTTTCCCCTCCGATTTCTATTAAAGAAACCACCACAGAACCAACATGATCAATTAAACCCTAAGCATGATCAATTAAACCATATTATGACTGTGCCATGGTAGATTTAAAGCTGCAAACCGGAGAAATGATATTTAGCATCCATTGTTTGCTTCAAACTAAGAACTAAATTCTAAGAGCTAAAAAGAAAGTAGAGTAACCAAGTTACGGTCTATTTTCTGGTTGAGATCAAAAAGTTTAGGAGATATGAAGTACCACCTCTCTTGCGGCGCCGTGTAGGCATCGGTGGATGCGATGGCTGTCGGTGGCATTGAAGCAGATCTGCGACGGTAGACGGGTGCATTTGGGGATAAGTCCCGTTGCAGTGGAAGAGAAGATCGTGTGAGCGGCCCCGGCAAAGAGGACGATGGCACTGATGAAGCGAGAGGACGCGATGCAAGGCTCTTGGTCTGTTGCAGTGGATGAGAAACGTCCATATCTAGCAGTGGACGACGTGGTCTTGGTAGGCGCTCCGACATGGTGGAGGACGGTGGCGATGGATGGGGTGGAGGACGGCAACGATGGATGGGGTGGTGGACGAAGGAGGCTGGTGTGGGATGGTGTTCTAGGGCGGACGGTGTATGAATGGGAAATGGAGGGAGAGGCACGGGGAACCATATTTTTGGGACGCACCTGTCTGAATTATGGGAAAGTTATGAATTTAGCCCCCGTTTAAAATTTAGACGTCTCGTCGGTTGGGGATAGGCTGGTAATTTCGCATCTCGCCCATATGTGCCCAGAGCGATTTCAGGCAAGGAGAGGGTGTTTTGGCGCCCATGGTTGGCGCCCACAGTGTATGAACGGGGCTGACAGGTAGGGCGGTTGTGTCACGTCTGAGTGAAGTTACAAACCTGCCCTTATTGAAAATATTTGCCTACATCGATTTCGGCCGAGTCGAGTTTGTTTTGCCGCCCACCATGTATGAATGGGGAAATGGAGGGAGAAATAGAGGTCTTTTGGATGAGCTTGAATCAAATGTATTTTGCCGCCCATGTTTGGCGCCCATCGTGTCAGAATGGGCTCAGAGGCGGTCGTGTCACGTCTAATTGAAGTTACTAACCTACCCCTATTGAAAGCAGTGGAAATCGGGTCGATGGATTGTCCGTGTAATGGGTAGATAGTAATTTCCATCTCCCAAACACTTGGTTGCCAGCAGCCGAAGTGGGACTGTGGGAGTGGACATTTTGCCGCTTCTTTCAAATTTTGGGACAATAAGCATCCACGTTTCCCCTGGCAACTAAATTCGAATCCATTTTGTATTCCTATATGAATCTTTATAAATCACTCTATGTGTTTTTATATATCTTCAAAATCACGACAAAGATGTATTCCACTGTCATATATGAGTATGATTTACAAATGCCGATACTCAAATTCAGAAGCTAGAATCCAGTTTAAGGTGAATTCAAATATTTGGAACACTTTATGTCCAACTCAAATGTCATACGCAGCATAATGTGTACTCCCATTTAGATATGTACACGAGCGATGTATGAAGATTCAATCCGAGTCAATCAACCAAGAATGTACATAACTAACAGACATATAAACACTTATAGAGTATATGGATCAATAATATCAACTAAACGACATAAGCCAGGCTGCTGTACTTTTTTTTGCTAGAACAACATCCTTTTTTTAGCGAAGCTACTACAACATCTTTGCCCTTTCCGATGCGTTCCACTTATGGTCCATCTATACTACTGTTATTGCTGAATGCACATTCAGCCCGATTGGCATATTTGTAAGTCTGGCACAACAATCAAAATGAAATGTCTCTGAGTCTTATCAATTAATACATACTTGTGCTCAAATAAAATTACAACCCAAAAAAACAAAAAACAATTATTACATGATCTCTAAAACAAATGGTTTGATTGATTACATGAACAAACAACACAAAGTTATTCAATGATGGAAAGAACATTTCACATATGATTTACCAAGTGGGAATTTAATTTCCTTTTTTCCTTCAGGACCTTAACAATGCCGTCAGTCTCAGCTTGCTTCGTTTTCAAATCCACCAAATATTTAATGGTTGTCTTGAGTACTACTTGTGATTATGCTATTTGGTTCCTCAACATGTCAACTTCATCTCGAAGTGCAGAAGCAGAAACTCTTTCTACCACTAGTTTAGCCTCTAGAGCATCAGTAGTTGGCAATTCATGATGCACGGTTGGGCCGGTGCCACTGCTGTGGGATGATACAACGTCCATGGGGACATCGCTCTTTGATCTTGGGCTAACCTGTTTTGCCATTAAAGTTCTGATTGGATTCCGAAAAGTTGAAGTGAGCAAAACATCTCAACTGGGAGTTATAACAGGAAACCAGTTAAACAAACAAGGAATTAAAGAGTTTCAATTTGATGCTGAAAACTAATTATTAACATCATTGTAACCGATTGTTGTAGCTGCAAAGAAGTTAAACAAACAAGTTTTGCAAAAGGTACCTATTGTGGCATTGGAGTTTCTCTTGGATCCTGAAAAGTTGAGTAGCCAGTAACGTGATTAGAGCAACTGGTTGCAGCAGCAAAGCAGTTAAACACACAAGTTTTGCAAAAGGAACCTGTTGTGGCTTTGGAGTTTCTTTTGGATCCTGAAAAGTTGAGTAGTCAGTAACTTGATTAGAGCAACAAGTTACATCAGCAAACATGTTACACAAACATATTTTTGAAAATGTACCTGCTGTGCAATTGGACTTCCAATTCGATCCTGAAAAATTGAAGTTGGAAAGATGATTACAGCAGCAAGTTACAGAAGCAAACCAGGTAAACAAGGAAGTTTCTGAAAACATATTTGTTGTGCCAACGAAGTTTCAGTTGGATCCTATAACTTGAATGTTAGCAATCAATAAATAAAGTTTTGCAAGAGCCATAAGAAACTAACATCAAACTAGTAAAACTAACTGGTTTTGGCAACGTATTTAATTACACATGAACTAGTAAAACTAATAGGTTCTTGGCAACGTATTAAAGTAACAAGTCGGTACTGTTTACCAGCAACACAGGCATCTGTAAATTTCTTTGATGTAAGCAAAATGATTCCAACACATATATAAGTTAAAAAGACGGTATCCCTCATATAAACCTGACAGTTGTCTATCTATGAAAATGCAAACATTACTAGTGCTACAAGTGATAACAGCAAACCATTTAAACAAACAGTGTATCAGAACGTAAGTTACACGTGAATTCTTCTGCACGCTAGAAGTACATATGACCAGCTATCTACGTGCTTAAGTAGCTATTTAAGTGTCAAACACATAGATAGCCGCAATCTATAATAGGATTAACACGCTATGGCATTATGTAATCAGTAGCAAACTAAATTAAGCCAAGCAACGTAATTGAACAATTTTGCAATAAGTGGCTAACTAAAATTCCGAGAAGCAGATAACTGAACTTACGCTAGCTCTTTGTACATGCACACTGCAACTTCTTTTTCGCTTACAAGGTTCTACGAAGGAGTCCATGGCATCAATTTCTTGGATACGCAGTCCCAATACTTCTTTATTCCCACACTGCATTGGTAAGTCCAATGGTTAATCTGGTAAGATGGTGCATCCTTGATATGTTATATGAGGATGTGTAGTCCGACTAGTTGTAGCCACACACATCACACTTGCTTTTACTGTATATTTCATGCGATTAGATTTGGCATATCGAGATCTAAGAAATCTACAATAGGATGAAAAGACTGGTATCCTTCACATTATTGGCGAACTCAGTTCATAGAAACAAGCAATTCAAAAGCGCCACCAGAATATTTTTCACTACCCCAATCATACACACAAAAAGGGGTGACGCCACCATAGGGGCTGGTATGGGCGGCCGCCTCGGGTGGCTGGAAAGTGTGCACCTAGTTTGAGTCGTCCAGGTTGGCCGAGGCTAGTTTTGTTCGGCCCAACGCACAAGCAGGTAATGTAAAAAATGAAGAAAAATGTTTCAATTTGGATGGGTCAATAACGTAAGTGCAAGGCAGTCCCTATAGCAGGATCGCGGCCCAAACGAGCGCCTCCCATATCGATCGACGGCAGGAAAAATCCCAATTTGTTTCCTCCAGCATCCTGTCTGGTTCTCTCCTAACCTAGCTGCCGCTAGACAGACCGACACAGCACTTCCACGCGTCCTCGTTGGAGGGCGGTCGCCGGGATTCAATCTAACGGAAGGACAAGAATACAAAGATCCAACCCTGGGTGTAGCCTGTGTGGGAGGCAGCGGCGGCAGCATGGGCATGGCATCGAGCTTGCGCAAACGGACAGTCGCAGCTTGCAAGAGTAGCATGCGCAACGAGCAGGTACATCATATCCTTGATTATATCTAATTCAACTGTTCAATTTCTGTCCAATAGTTAAAGCTGAAGGTGTTTGTAAAACTGCTTGTATATAGGGAATCTATGAGAAAATGAAACCAATTTCTGCTTATTTTATAACTCCCCCAATCAATACCGAACTGATTGAATCTGATGTATCTAATCAAGTTTTCGGTGCAAACATACCAGCTCATGTTGTTCTTGAACCTGAAGTGTCTAATGAACATACTGCTAATGAAGGATTTCATGCAAACATTTTACATACTCCTGGTGATGAACATATAGTGTCTAATGAGGGATCTAATGCAAGCATTTTGCAAGCTCCCATTAAAGGATTTAGTGTCTAATGATGATCTGCTATGCTGAGAGAGACATGGAAATTTGCAGGCATTGATGAAAAGCAAATTATAGTACATTTTCATGGCTTGAGCAAACGTCGAGCCCATCTACCAGAAAGTCCATCTATCATGACAATGTAGCATAAATACTTTTCTAATATGTTGTTTGAAACTATTGGCATACTTGTGCAGGATAGATATATTGATATGCAGTTTACGCACTGGTTATAGGTGCAATTACACTTTGATATTTTCAGCCGGAGAACAAATAATTCAAGCAGACACAGACCATGTTAGTAGTCCTTGTACACCATGTTGCATTTTGTGTTCTTTGGTGCTTGCATCATTTAGTGGTTTATAATGTGAACTACTTTGGATCATTAGCTAGTTTTCAAAGTGCATGTAGCTTCTCATTTCTCAAGTTATGTTGATTTCCGGAGTGCAAGTGCCTTCGTGTTTTTTAAGTTAAATGTTCGCCCCTGGTAACTTGAATTTGTGGATCCGCCACTACACACATGCCAGTACGAGTTAAATGAAATGCAGGGACTTACGCTAGCTCATTGTACATGCTCACTGCAGCTCTGCTTGCGCCTGGGATGTTCCATGTACAAGTCCATGTTACCACTTGCTTGGATGTGCAGGCCTTGTGCTCCTTGCACCCCCTCTGCATTTTTGAGACGACGAATGGTTGATCAAATAAGAGGAATCGACCTTACTGTTGTACCGGAGGACAGATAGTTACAAGGTTATACGGGTGTGCAGGATGTGTACTAGATCCCGTAGCGCAGTCATGCTTCGCTAAAAAATGGTTTTGCTTGTTTCAGATGATATCTCCAAAAGAAATAAGAGTTAAAATCAGAGTTGCATAGGCGTTTAAGCTAAGAGAGCAGTGAAAGGATATCCAAACATCATCGGAACTGTGCACAAGGGAGTGATGTGTGGATACCTAGTTCATGCCGGTGTTTGGGCATGCTCGCCTAGATAGAGTGCAGGTCAATTCAGAGCCGTTGAGGGTGATGCGCTGGCGTTAGCTGGCCGCGCACGGATGCAGATCTTGAGTGGTAGCGAAGCGCTATGATGCGGTGGACAAGCCCGTTGGTGAAGCCCCAATGTCCTCGGGGGGCAGAGGTGCGATGATGTGCTCGGTGAAGTAGCCTCGGTGAGGTGGGAGACGGCGTCGGTGAAGCGCACCTGATGCGGTGGAAGTCAGTGTCTATGAGGCACGTGGATGCGGCGGCCGACGTTCTCGGTGGACCACCCAGTGCGATGGACGAGGGCGTAGATGAGGTAGCTCCGATGCAATGGTGAAGCGTGACCGTCGTCTTCGTCGTTGTCGTCGTCCGGCACAGAGGTGGGGAAAGAGACAAGACGAGGGGAGTTTCGAACTTTCCTTGGGTTGGCGGAGAATTGGGGGTTTGAGCAATCTGGGCGCGGAAGGGGACGGTGGAGAAGGGAGATTTTGCAGGGTTGGAATTGGGGCCGCCAGATATTTCAATCCGAAACGTGGAAGCACGAACTTGTTTTATCGTCGTCCTTTTTTGGGGGGAGTGCGGAGGGAGGGAGGGGGGTGGGTGGCTGGGTGCTAAGCCACCGTACGACACACGCGACCACCACGACACGATCCCGGTCTGCCTAGTGCGCCTACATTTGAGAGGAGATTTGAGAATGCAAACGAATCTTCTTTCATTTGCAAAGGAATCTGTATGTATTACCATGCCCGTGTTTTCCTTGCAAATAATTAGTCATTCAAAACGAGATACTATAAATTAATTAACGAGGAGTTATTTAAAAAACGAAACGGTATCCACGGTATCCATGCTAACATGGATTAGAGTGTGTGTCACATAATTAGTTATTTGAATTAAAGTGTGTGTCACATAGCGATCTCCAATTCTAACGTGGATTTTGCATTTCACTGTATCCATGCTACTTTTTAATACAAATTCATATGTATACGATGAACACGATGGTAGTGAGAAAACTTTTGGATGGATTCAAACATATGACCTACAAAAATAGCACAACAATCGAGTCAATGTCAACTTTTCCAAACCTAGTATGGCACGAATTCGAAATAATTACCCATATGCATGGTCCTCAGTTCAAATCTTACAAGGTACACCGAATTGAAACATCGATATTAAGTATAGTACTCTCTACATTCAAATGTTGTTTTTAGGTCCCCCCCCCCTCGTCACACATGCTACATACTTCCTGTATCGGTCAATCTTCCTCTCCTAACCACCTTAGGAAGCTATCGGTTTCCAACACACGTTCATTCTTTCTATCCATGTTTCGATCTCTAACTCTCTAAACTATACAACCCCCTTTTTCCACTCTATTACCAAATGTATTTACCTTACACACCCAACATTGCACCCATGCCGAGCTCTCTCTCTCTCCCTCCCACCCTCTCTCGCTAGATACATGCATTGCATATCTAGCCCCCAACCTCCCGTGCGCACGCACGCACGTTGTCTATCTAGGTCACTCCCTCGAGACCGTCTCACTCTTTCTTCCGCACGACGGGCTACACTCGCTCAATCTCGCTCTCTTTATCTGAGTCTCGATTAACCTTGTTTTCTTTCACACACAAATGATATATCTCCCTGTTCGGGCCTCGATCGACACACTTCATACTCTCTCACATAGATTGTCTATCTAGGTCTGTCCATCCAAGCCCCCCCCCCACTCTTTCAACCGCATGGAGGGCCACGCTCGCTCAATCTCTCTCTCCCTCCCTCCCTCTCTCTCTGTCTCTCTTTGTATGTCTCGATTGACCTCACTCTTTCTCGGACACAAACGATATATCTCCATGTTTGAGCCCAAGTCGACATATTCATATTGTATACTCTCTCACGCACATTATTTATCTAGGTCACTCTCTCCAACCGGTATCACTCTTTCGTTCGCACGATGACCCACACTCGCCCAATCTCTCTCCCTTTATATATGTAATCGATTGACCTTGTTTCCTCCCATGCACAAAATATATCTACATGTCTGTGACTAGATCATCTCTCAAGCTCAATCTTATAGCCCTTACCCTTCCCAAAAGCTCAATCGGACATTATCTCTCCAGAGCATATATATATCTTTTCAATGAATGCCGGACCACACTCACTTTGTCTCTCTATCTATATGTCTCTCGATTGACCTTGCTTTCTCATGCCGTATCTTCCACACATTGAAGCTACCTCTCTGTCCCTCGCAAAGCCGGAGCTATTTATATTGCAAAGGGGACTCCAACCTTGGATTAATTTATGTAGGCATTTATTCCGGTGGTAGATTATATTTTCGTAGCATTCGGCCCACAACTACTCCAAACACCGTTGCAACCCCCGCACCTCCCCCAATTGATTTCCCTCTGGCTCGGTCATCGCTCTCTCGCACATGCTTTCTCGCCTTCAACGTCGCACCATTGTATTATTGCAAAAAAGTCTGATTATTACAAATAAGCTACAAAACTACATACAGGTAGTCTACTTGGAATGGAACAAATTTCAACCCACAAATTGAAGTGCCACAAACTACACACCGAGGGGCCCACCTGTCACGAAACAAATTTGGACCCATATACAAATTAAAAAATAAAGGACGAGGATCGAACATGCGACCAGGGCCTTCAAGCCACACGTCAATAGGCAACATGCATAGAACAACAATGTTTGTTGTACCCCCCTTTGTTCATATAATGTTTTTATATTACCACAGCCTATTTAATGGATAACATGTAGTATTATTTTTAGTACATTAGTGGGACCGGCTCATTAGCACGTACTATTTGCCTTCACTTACTAGTGGGTTCCATGTGTGCTCTCTCTCTCTCTCTCCTTCCCTACTGTGTTTAGACGCACGGGAAAACACGAAGAACTCGCGGGCGATGTTGCCGTTGACCATATCTGGACGCGTTGACAAGTTACGGCACCAGTTTCACGTACTAGTAGTACTAGTCAATGTGTACGTACAATGCACGTTAATTTGGAAGTATATTAAGTGCATGCGGATATTAAGTAGGATATTATTTACGTGTTATTATGTGATTAGCACTATTGTCGGCATGAAATTAACTGCACGCTAAACGTGTTGAGAGCTCAACACTAAAACCGTGTAGGTCGTTGGGTAAGAAGGAATACATGTGGCTTGATGACGTTTTATATTTAATTTGATAGGGCTCTAGCAGAACATTCAATCGATCAAACCATAGATTTCTTTCAGTATGACTCCGAATTTACATTCATATGACGATCGATCTAAAATAAACATAAATGATAAACGTTCGGATTTTAAGCATGGCAATCCGAACGTTTTTCATGGCAAATTTAGATTACGCGGTGACGGCGGCGAACTCTTGCGGTGGGATGGGGCTCCTCTCTCGTGCTTTGTGTGTCGTTGAGCCACTGACCAACAGGGACGGCGGCGTCTTGCGCCATTGTTGGCGTACTCCTGGACGTTGGCCCTAGCTTCAAGGAGGGCCACAATGTTCTAGACTTCGGTCTCCAGGAGCGAGTCAACTGGCGGTAGGAGGCGAGTGCAGTTGGTGCAAGGAAGCGGTCGACGGAGGCCATCCATGCCGCTGAGGGGGGCACTGGAACCCACGCGGGGACAGGCGCTAGCAATGGCACGACGAAGACATTCGTGTGCACGGGCACCGACACGGGCGCGCATGTCAGTGCACGCGTAGGCGCATGCGCTGGCAGGTGCACGGGCGCGTGAAAGTCAGCAGGGACCTTGTGGAATCCCGTGGCATCAAGCTCGGCGACAATGTGCGGCTCCCAACCCATCAATGCCACTGGATGGGCACTGGCGTAGTCGAGGCGACGGGAGCCGGAACAGGAGCGGGGACAGGCGCGGCGTCTTCCTGCAAAGCCGGTTCAAGCTCATCCCAAAGCGCCTTATGTTCTTGAGACTCCGGCTAGGTGTCTTCCTCAGGAAACTGGAAGACTAAGGGCAGACCATCGTGATGCGGCATGGCATACGTTTAGGTCAGGCTGGTTGGAGGTAGATGACAGGAGAATCATAGAGGAAGAGAGAAGATTGTAGCGATACCGGTAGTGTGGGGTTGATTTTAAACTGTGGCGCCAGCAACATTAAAAGTGGGAGCAGTTGGGACGAAGGTGGGCGGCGGAGCCTGGTCAAAGGGCTCACCTCCCGGTGAGCCTGCGCAGTGGTCTGCTCGCACGCCTCTTCCCCCTGTCAGCCGGCGCAGAGGTCTGCTCGCGCGCCTCCTGTCGACTCACACACTTGCTCAGATGAGACCTCCAGATGAGAAGAGGGACTCGTGGCGGCATGTAAACGCCCATGGTTTCAATAGTGAAAGCCTTCCCCTTAACATGACTGGTCTTTGTTCCAAAATACCTTGGATCTTCATTTGTGCAACTTGTCATAAGTAGCTTGTCTCAAATTGAAGAAAAAAATTACGAAGGAATATTTGTGCCATATCACGTGACCATGCTTGGTTTCATGAATTTCTGGTCACTTTTGGATTTTCTGAAATTTAAAATCCAGGATTCGAAACAACATCATAACGTGCATCATGCAATAAATTTTCAAGCGATACTACCTCCGTCCTGGTTTATAGGTCACCTTTGTAGTTCGTGCCAAATTTTGACCAAATATTTAGCTAACAAAATGTTAATGCATGTCAACAAAAATTATTTCGTTGGATTCATATTTCAACATAGTTATCAATGATATAATTTTTGGTAACATGCATGAACGTTTTGTTAGTTCAATCTATAGTCAAAATTTGACACAATATACAATGGGGACCAATAAACTAGGATGGAGGTAGTACATCTGTCCTATTGTATTTCTTAAGAAAGGATTTGGTCAAACATTTTTCTTTGGTAGACTTTAGACAAGTTATATATGCAGAGTAAAAGGATAATCTGTCTGTACCAGTGCATTACCTGATATATTAACTCTTTTTTTGAGGGGTCCCTGATATATTAACTCAAGTAGTACTAGGCACGAACAAATGGGCTCAATTCTGTGCTCATCCTGTAGTAGTAGTAGTAGTAGTAGTAGTAGTAGTAGTAGTAGTAGTAGTAGTAGTAGTAGTAGTAGGAAATGCAGTTGACGGGTGACCTTGGGAGAGGCGACCGAGGGAATTGAATGGTGCTCGGCACGGTAGGTAACGTTGTCTAGTTACTAAATCATCCCTCCATTGTTCATCGGTAGTCATTATGGACCGGGGACATGAGGGGAATTTCCTAGAGCTGGAATTCTGGCCGCCAGATATTTCGACTCGAAACGCGGAGGCTCGACTGGTTGGGGTTGGCTAATGTGTGTACCATGCACGCCACCAGAAGGACACGAGCCTGGTTTTTTTCGAGGATCAACACGAGCCAAGGTCTGGCTGGTACGCCATTGGGTACCATTCGAGAATACGAAAGGAATCTTTTAAATTGGTAAACGAATCTATGTGTATTACAATGCCCGTATTTTCCTTGCAAATAGTAATCTCGACGTGGTAATTGATTTATGACGAGTTCTTGAATTAGAGTGAGTTTGTGATATAGTGATCTCAACGTGGATTTCACATTTCATGGTATCCCTAGAAAGTTTGTCACTACAAATTCAAATTTAAAAGATGAACAATATGGTGGTGAGAAAACTTTGTATGTATCAAGCATATGCCCCCACACACACACATACGAACACAACAACAATCCAATAAGTATAGTGCATCTATTTTTCCAATCCATGCATGTATGACACGAATTCAAAAATACTCCTTATGTTCCTAAATATTAGTCTGTTAGAGATTTCAACAAGTGACAACATACGGAGCAAAATGAGTGAATCTACACTCTAAAATATGTCTATATACATCCGTATGTGCCAGTCCATTTGAAATCTCTAAAAAGACTAATATTTAGGAATGAAGGGAGTAAAATGTAATAAATGCATTGTCCTCAATTCAATATTTAAAATGAACAGGAAACTGAAACATGAATATTAAGTCTAGTACTACACTACATGCAAATGTTGTGTTTAGGCGGCGCTATGTAGATTGTCGGGGGTTAACCCCTCGACCTTAGATAAATTTGTGAAGCTCTATTTAGGATTGTTTAGATTATATTTGTCCCCACCCTAGCTCCCAAACACCGATTGGTTGTGCACCCCCTCCTCCCCGAGATAATATCATCTGCCCCCACACCTTAGATGCTATATGCTGATACGAGTTGCTTGGAGCTTATAGATCTGAGATATAGCAGCTCCCGTGATGTCTTAATATTTTTACAAGGAACCTTAATGAGTTTGAGAATTGCACGCAATTTGTACAAAAACTACTCAGATGCCCTTGGATCCCATATCCAACGACCTCGATGCTCATATCACCGTAGCATCTAAAATAAAGGAGGACATCATATTCTCTTGTATGTAAGAATATCATGTGCTACCACACCTTAGATGCTTTGGTGATACAAGCTCTTCGGAGCCGTTGGATTTGTGACCCAACAACTCCTCGGTGGTTCGAATGATTTTTTATAGAAAAGCCCCCAAAGAGTTCAACCACTGCTTACAAGCACAAAGACAGCTCAGATGCCATTGGATCTGAGATCAAACGACCTCGAAGCTCGTATCACCGTAGCATCCAAGCTGCGAGAGCACCTGATGTTTTCTCGCACGAGTGAATATGAGGTGGTCCTGCACCGTAGATTATATGGTGATATGAGTTCACGGAGATCTAATGACCCACAGTAGGAGGTTTGAATGTTTTTGCAATATACGTCTGAGAGAGTTTGGGAATTGCGCAGAAAGTACAAGTACTGCGCATGTGCCATCTGATCACAGATCATACGACCAAGATGCTCGTATCATCGTAGCGGCTAATTAAGCTACGAGGAGCACCTAATATGAGCAACAGGGATATGTTGTATCCAAGATGCAGCAGCACACACGAGGCCTGAATGTTTTATTTGCAAAAAAACCTTTGGAGAGTTTGGAAATTGCGCATAATTACAAAGAATACTCCCAAGCCATTGGATCTCACTTCCAACGATGTAAGAACTCGTAGGTTGTTAGAATCGTGATTCTGTTATACGATTCTATGACTTTACGATCCAAACTTACCCATCTGATTCTACGATTTTAGTTCATAAAATCTATGTTTCCATGATCCTGGTAGTGAAGATTCTACGATTTATGATTCTACCATCAGAGCTCCGATCCGATTCAAAATCGTGATTCTGACAACCTTGTCGTATCACCACAGCATCTAAGCTGTGGGGTGGATGTGATATTCTATGTTGTTGTCATTTTTGTTCGTAAACTTGTAAAATACGTCTAACTCGTGTCGTTACTTGTCTAACCGCGCAAAGTGTTTGTTCAAAAAGACCATCCTACACTGAAATATCGGAACAACACACGGGGGTCCCACTTGTCATTGATCAAATTTGGACCTAAAACTAACAAATCCGAAAGACGAGATTCGAACTTGCAACCTGGACTACAAAGCGTAAGTTGATAGCCTGAAACAACAACGGTTGTTGGCTTTGTCCCATAACTTGATTTTATATAGTATTACGTTGAGTAGAGTAGAGGGAGTGCCTCGTCAACATGTGCATGACCGTTGACTCACTTACTGGTGGGTCCCAGGTCTGCGATCTCTCTCTCCTCTCGATCGTATAACCTTTAGATGCGCGGGCACACACGAAGAGCGGTGCTAGCTTGCCATGGTGTTATTATAACTAAAAAAATCTTGGAAAATAGAAGAATCGCCTAGAACAAGAGACGTTGTGGCTGGTTGAGACGGAGCTAACCACACCTATCCTCCGTGCCACGTTAGCATGATGAAGATGTGTGGCTAGTGGGGTGTTCTCGACTGAGTGGCTGGGTCCCGAGGTCGAACCATAGGTACTACTACGTCTGATATATTTTTACACGCACATTTTTCCTCCGTGCCGAGACGTGGCACACCCTACCGCGCGGTTTCGGGGTCCTCCCGGGTGGTGCACGCATATATTCTTCCTTACCAAGACGTGGGACGCCCTACTGCACGTTTTCTATGTCCTCCTTGGTCGTAGCGCCGAAGCAAGTAAATGAGTCGTCAAATAACGAAAGACCACCTTTCCTGGTGAGTACATCAGTGAAGCACATTGGTTAGCTAGTTGGGCTAGTGCGACTGATTAGCTAGGCCACCGCCACATTTTTTTCACCATTTTTTATCTCCTTGCCGGCAAGTAAATTTAAATATCCACCGCGGAGTTGATCTAGTCTTTGGGTGCAGTAGGTGCGGCAAGATTTTTAATTTTTTTGATTGACAGGAGTAGGCGCGACAGGATTTATAATTTTTTTATTGATGGGAGCAGGCGCGGCGGGATTTTTAATTTTTTGATTGACGGGAGCAGGCACGGCAGTAATTTAGTCACGATGACTCTGCCTGTAAAACCCACTGCTCCCTGATGTGAGAAGTCATCGACTGGTGTTTTCCCATGGTGAAAACCTAAATATTCCCCGCTCCTCGGCTGGCTCCCTCCACTACTAGGAAAAGGCCTACTAATGGCGCACCAGTTTTGCCTACTAATGGCGCATCACCGGTGCGCCATTAGTATCACACCACTAGTATTTATTACTAATGGCGCACCACCCAGTGCGCCATTAGTATATAACACCATGCGCCATTAGTATGCCTCCCAGGGGCCATATTTAACCATGTGCTTTGGCACACTAATGGCGCACTGTGGATGGATGCGCCATTAGTATATTTGGCATACTAATGGCACACTGTTTGGTGATGCGCCGTTAGTATACTTTGGCATACTAATGGCGCACTCTATAGTGATGCGCCATTAGTATGAATATTAGGTTTTTTTACTTTTCTGATTTTTGCACAGGTTACAAAATATATTATTTGACAGAATATAGACAATAGCACACAGCAACACCAGATTCATCGAATAAAATAGAAGATTAGTCTCCGAATACAATTCATCATATTAGTCTCCGAATTCAAAAGACCGAACAAAGATAAAACATTACAAGTCTCGAGACCGCGAGTATCCAGTTTGTCGGAAGTAATACTAACCCTAACAAGTCCTACTAATCATCTTTATACAACTTCTACTCATTATTAATAACAAGTCATACGATCATCATCTTGATAGTCATCGAACCAACCCTACTTAATTGTTCTTAGCACATGATCATCAGTATTAGGAAGGACCTAAATACCCTATTTAAGCTAAAATAGCATAAAACAATATAGACCCTGACTCTCCATTATGGAGAATGGAGAACATCCTATCTACAATTCTTGCGCTTCGCTTCCTTTTGCTTCCAAGAACCTCCTTACGCCTGTCCATACATTTTTTCCATCCTTTGATTTTCATGTCTCCACTTCTTTTAGAAATCTCGTATGGATAGTTGAGATTCGTAGGATGACCGGCCTGTATGTTCAAAATATTAAGACTACCTTTCTTATACATCAAATGAGGCACACAATTCTCTGGGATTATCTGTTGAAAAACATAGTAATAACTTCATAGTTAGCAATGATATACTAGTTTTAGAAGTATGCAAAAGATGCACGGATGTCGTAATAGTAAAAATCTTACCAGGGTATCTCCATGGTAGTTACCGTAGTTGAACACATGCACTAGTGGCATGTATTTACCATAATGTTGAGGAGTTTGATTGTGGATATTATAATTCTCAATGTCAGTACAAAATCCGACCAGATGATTTTTCTCCTTGTAAGTTGTTAAGTCGGAGCCATCGGTGTAGTGGGTTTTGTCTACCATCTCCCGCACATTCTTTGAACAATAAAAATAAGCTGTCAATGGAAATAAGCTGGCAACTATTTTGAAATAAACAATATAAATTAGTTAATAATTAACTATGTTTGAGAAACTCACATAGTGGTAGAACTGGAGGCGTATCAACAAGGACCCAAATGTCCATATTGTCTTGGTTGATGTCAGGATTACCAAGATCCATGGTGATAAGCATACCCTCATCAAAACCATACATCTTGCAAAATGCTTCCCAATTTTTGCAAACAAAATGGGTTACGCTCTCAGAATTATATATATTTACTTCAAAGTCCACATCGTGATGAGTCCTTAGGTGAATTTTCTTTGTTTCAGAAATTTCATGGTCTTCAAAATCCATCCTCTCCAAGACATAGCGTCTTGCATGGCATGGGATAAGCTATACTCGAATTGTAAAAGATGAAAATTACACGTTGAAATAGTTGAAGTCATGCTTAATTATGAAAATAACAGTTGTCGTCGTTGTGTACCGTTTCAACTTCGAAGGTCTCCTCGAGCTTAATGCTGAAGCGACGAGCATCGTCCAGGTGAGGCATGTCGCACAGACCTCGATTGTCATGGCACCAGTCGCACTTCCCCGGGAGACTTTCGTCGTCCGATGACGACATATCCTACGTTCATAATTCAAAACTACATCATTTATGGTTTGTCGACACCGAGGCATCCTAAAAGCTAAGCTTTTATCATTTAGGGTTTGTCGACGCTGAGGCACCCTAAAAGCCTAAGCTTTCATCATTTAGGTTCTTATCGACACCGAGGCACCCTAAAAGCCAAGGTTTTATCATTTAGGGTTTGTCGACGCCGAGGCACCCTAAAAGCCTAAGCTTTCATCATTTAGGTTCTTATCGACACCGAGGCACCCTAAAACCTATGGTTTAATGAAGCAAGAATAAAGGGGCAGTTGATCCTATTTAATTAAGTACTAAGATACCCCGACCCATGCATTAGTCACAAGTACCCCATATGTTCTATTTTTAGCAAAGTCATGCTAAAATTCACGAAAAATTTCAGCATGACCTTTGCTGAAAATAGAACATATGGAGTACCCTAATTTGCCGAAACAGAAGTTAATTGACATTCCAGCAAACTCAAGGGCGTCTCGGGGTACCTGCAAATTCATCACGACACGATGATCAGAGACAAAACCCAGCAAACTAGCAAAGTTACTGACGTGTTTACACAAATTGTTTTCTGTAAAAGATGATCATAATCTTACAAGTCTTTCTCAATGTGATCACAAGTAATTCAGAGGCATCACAAGTAATTCCCTGTCCATTTGTCCCTCCCCAACTAGATACTAGAGTAGCACTGTTGATGCCCTGTTATTGCTGAACTTTATGACAGTATATACAACAACTTATCCTAAATGTGGCTAGAACTACAGATTTACAAATTAAAGGACACAAACTCAAGAAAGCTTCCTGAACAATACCCTGACAGAAAACATAGGACAAGCAATGAATTTCTATAACCAGTAAGAACAAGGGGATGATTTTAGCAAGTTAAGTGCAGCTCTAGCACCCTATGCATGAAATGTATCATGTATCAAACCATCAATTAACTGCTGAACCTAATTGGCTACTACTCCCTAATGCATTCCAGGCTGTCAAAGTATAGCACAGGAGCAACGATATTAAACCTAGTAGCACTACTGAACCTAATTGAACCTAGGCAATACTCCAACTGAATGATGGACCATGCATGTTCTATCTCACTACTAAACCCCAAGAGAAAAATTCAGTAACAAATGGAGTAACAGATTAACAAATTACAATACACAAGAACTAAACTTTGGTTAACTGAATGCATTAGCTACTGAGTTGTCCAGATTAACAAACTACAGGGTACAAATCGCATGTCATCATCAGTAACAAAATTCAGATTAATAGATTACTTCCATATGTCAATTTGAGAAGAAAAGGAACGAATTACTAGCATTGCATCTCGACTGAACTGAACATGTGGCAAATGACAAATGCTGTCTGATGTTGAACAAATGGCATGAAAGACAATGTCTGTCTAAACCTACGAACACAGTCATTACTGTCTGTCTATCTAAACCTAATTGAACCTAGGCATTACTGTCTGTCTAAACCTAGTGCACAAACCTAATTGAACCTAATTGAACCTATGAACAAATGGCACTACTGAACCTAATTGAACCTAGGCATTACTGTCTGTCTAAACCTAGTGCACAAACCTGAAGTGTTGAGACACAAGACACGGTCGAGGGGAGGGAGGGATGGAATGGGGAGGAAGGGTGGAGAGGGAGGAAGGAGGAAGGAGGAGAGGTACCAGGGCGGGCGCGGCCGGTCACCGGAGGGGTCGGGGTCGGGGTTGGGGTCGGGGTTGGCGGCGGCGGTGGCGTCGAAGGGATGGCTCGAGGGCGT
>NC_041390.1:446558531-446615629 GCF_002162155.2 Triticum dicoccoides | reverse complement strand
GGGCGTCCGAGCTCGTCCGGGTCCTCGTAGTCGAAGAGGAAGACGGCGAGGGGCCGATGTGGGGAGGCTATCGGCGACAGCGAGGTCGCGGAGGCATCAGCAATGGCGGAGCTGCAGTGGTGGGGGCGCGGGGGCGGCGGCGCACGTAGGGGCGGCGGCGTCATGGGTCGGGGCAGCGCGCGGGGGGGGGACTGGATCTGGCGAGAGGGAAGGACGAAGGGGTCGGGCGAGTTGGAGCTAGGGGGAAGATTACTAATGGCGCACCCCCGAGCGGTGTGCCATTAGAATGTTTTTTTTATTTTTTTATTAGAATGTTTTTATTATTTTTATACTAATGGCGCACCATGGCACAGTGCGCCATTACTAGTTTAAACTAGTAATGGCGCACTATGCAACGGTGTGCCATTAGTAGTTTTGCAAAAAAGTAAAAAAAATACAGTAGTGGCGCACTCTATGGATGGTGCGCCATTAGTAGTTCTAACTACTAATGGCGCACTCTGCCCGGATGCGCCATTAGTATGTTTGAAAAAATAAAAAATAAACATTTTGTTACTAGTGGCGCACCGTGTGCCTGGTGCGCCATTAGTGTCTTCCACACTAATGGCGCATTTCCACATGGTGCGCCATTAGTATATACTAATGGCGCACCACATGTTTGGTGCGCCATTAGTGTCATTTCCATCTATAGCCCTTTTCCTAGTAGTGCTCTGCCTTCCCGTAGATTGCATTGCCTTTCAGTCGTTTCGCCCCCTTTGCTTCCTCTCCCCATTGCTTCTACCTGGTGTCATGTGTAGTCTAAGCCTAAGCTCATGCATGATAGGATAGCATTTGTTTTCTGTTTAAAATAAGTGTATGCATGCGGTCGATGTGACGCGTCCATGCAGCTAGCTAGTGGGACGGTGCGGCATGTTTGCACACGATCCCGTTTCCTTTCTTTTCTCCCGGACGTGGTAGACGCGGTGTGACGCAACCGTGGGATGGCGCGGTAACTGCGGATCATAGCGAGTTATCCGGGAGAGTAGTTAGCCTCTGATCTTTGTAATCGCACGAGATAAGAATGAGAAAACAGAAAAAGTTGCGACAGTTTCGGCTGCAGAAAAACTTCCTCGTTCGTCTACCTCCGTCTCTCTCACTCGACCTCATCTGAGCGCTCTCGCTAAGTCCGACAACAACAATTGGCATCAGAGCCGTGGTGTTCGATCCACTCTCCGGTGGCCGGCGGTGTCTGATCCGCGGCGTACCATGTCGGATAGCGAAGAGGAGAAGAAAAACAAGAGTGGGACCAACTCGCCGTCGAAGACGCCGGCGTCCAAGGCGCCGCTCGCGCGCCTCACCGGCAGCGGCAGCGGCATCGGCGAGCTCCGTGTGGTGGAGCGCGTCGTGCGCGAGGAGTCGGGGACATCCATGATGCTCACGCGCACAAACTACATGGAATGGGCGCTCGTGATGCAGCTCAAGCTGTAGGTCGCCCGCGTCTGGTCCGCGGTGACCAAGGATGCCGCCGACGAGTGCGACGACCGGCGCGCGCTACAGATCATCCTCACCGGCGTTCCGCCGGAGTAGATGCGGGTGCTGGACGCGAAGGACTCGGCGAAGAAGGCGTGGGAGACCATCAAGACGCTCCGCATGGGGAGCGAGCGGGCTCGCGAGGCCAAGGCGCAGGTGCGCCGCCGCGAGTTCAAGGATCTGCGCTTCAAAGACGGCGAGTCTGTCGAGGACTTCGGGCTGCGACTCGCCGGCGTCGTCTCCGACCTGGAGTTGTATGGCGATCCCATGACGGAGCACAAGGCGGTCCAGAAGTTCCTCCGTGTGGTGCCGCGGAAATATCGTCAGATGGCGATGGCAATCGAGAGCCTCATCAATCTGAAGACGATGACCATCGAGGTGCTCGTCGGGCGTTTCTCGGCATGTGAAGATCATTACGATCTCGACGATGCAGGGCAATTCGGCGGCCGCCTGCTCTTCACACGTGAGGAGTGGCTCGCCCACGAGCGACAGCTAGGTGGGGGCGGGTCATCGTCCGGTGGCGGCGGCGGCAAGAACAAGTCGCCGGGTAAGCCCAAACCTTACGGCGGCGGCGGTCGCAGACCTGTGCCGGGCAGCGGCGGCACGAGCGCATCCAGCGGCTCAGGCGGCAAGAAAAAGGGCAAGTGCCACTACTGCAATAAACCAGGGCATTGGAAAAAGGACTGCTGGAATCGGATCAAAGCTGAAGAGCAACAAGGGAAGCAGGAGCAAGACAATCTTGTCCGCGGTGAGGAGCATGATCAGGGTCTTCTCATGGCCTTGGTCACCGGGCCGGTCACCACGCAGATCGCCGCACCACAGGCCGTGTTCCTCAATGAAGAAAAAGTGATCCCTGTCCCATCACCCAACGGGGTTTGGTTCTTTGACACTGGTGCGAGCAGCCATATGACTGGTGAGAGGGGCATGTTTGCAGCCCTGGACGAGGATGTGCATGGCACGGTCAGGTTCGGAGACGGTTCCAGGGTAGCCATCTGTGGGCGCGGATCTGTTGTCTTCCGGTGCAGGAGCGGCGATCAGCGCGTGCTGACAGAGGTGTACTTCATACCCAGTCTTAAGAGCAACATTATATCTGTTGGTTAGTTGGATGAGGCTGGGTGTGTTATCAGCATCAGAGATGGGATCATGTCAGTACAAGACCCATGGGGGCGTGTTCTAGCTCGGATCAAGAGCACTGAAAGCAGGCTGTACACTGGTCTCTTGTCTATAGACACACCAACGTGCTTGTTGACTCAAGGGGAGGAATAGACTTGGCGATGGCATGCCAGGATTGGTCATCTTCATTTCCGTGCACTCAAAGCCATGTCCAGCAAGTAGCTGGTGCGGGGAATGCCCACCATTGATCATGTACAGGAATACTGTGATGGCTACGCACTCGGCAAACAGCACCGAGCTCCCTTTCCACAAACCATAGTGTACCGAGCTGAGAAGGGACTCGAGCTCGTCCACATGGATCTGTGTGGCCCGATCATGCCAACGACACCAGGTGGCAGCAAGTATTTTCTTCTGGTTGTTGACGATTACAGTCGATACATGTGGCTCGAGCTCCTCAAGTCAAAAGACGAAGCATTAGAGCGTTTCAGAAAAGTTCAGTTGATGGCCGAGGCAGAAGGAAAGTGCAAACTACGAGCTTTCCGCTCAGACAGGGGTGGTGAATTCAACTCCGGCGAGTTCCGCGAGTACTGTGAAGAGCTCGGTGTCAAGCACTACACCACCGCACCTTATTCACCCCAGGAAAATGGGGTGGTGGAAAGAAGAAATCAGACGGTGGTAGAAATGGCTGATTGCTTACTGAAGAGTATGGGCGTTCCATCATATTTCTGGGCAGAGGCCGTAAAGACTGATGTGTACTTGCTGAACAGGGCTCCTACCAGAAGCTTGGAAGGTGTCACTCCATATGAGGCCTGGCATGGCCGGAAACCAAGCGTGCAGCACCTGCGTACTTTTGGATGTATGGCACATGTGAAGAAGACTGGACCAGGCATCACCAAACTGTCAGATCGCTCCATTCCCATGATCTTTGTAGGGTATGAAGAAGGGTCCAAGGCATACCGTGTATATGACCCGGTGTCTAGGAAAGTTCAAGTCACCCGTGATGTAATCTTTGAAGAAAGCAGGGCATGGTCATGGGACACTCCGGACAAGGCGGCGTCAACTACAGAATTCGCCACGCCCTCGACCTTCACCGTGGTCTACACCACGGACCGCGGAGTGCATGAGTTGGACACCGGAGGGTGCACTGGACGTACCCTACGCAGCAGGGAGGACATGCCTGCTACACCAACACTGGGGACGTCGTCTCCGAGCGCCGGGATGCCGCAGCCTCACTCGGCCTTGCCGGGGATCGCTGGAGCAATATGCTGGGCAACACCTCTCTCTAGTGATGGGGAGCGTCGGGACACAGACTTTGGACCTCACTTTGTACCTCTCCGCTACCGGCTCATCTCCGATGTCCTAGACGAGACGGAGGGAGAGGCAGTACGCGAGAAAATGGAACGCTGCCTTCTCAGCGCGGAGGAACCTCACAACATGGGTGAAGCCATGGATGATGCAGCGTGGAAAGCAGCCATGGATGAAGTAATAAGTGCATAGCTGACAACCAAACATGGGATATTGCTGCTCTTCCCCATGGACACAAGGCTATTGGTCTCAAGTGGGTCTACAAGGTGAAGAGGGATCCGGAGGGAAACATTATCAAGTACAAGGCTCGCTTGGTTGCAAAGGGATATGCTCAGAGAGAGGGCATAGATTTTGAAGAGGTCTTTGCGCCGGTGGCGCGGATGGAAACTGTGCGGCTCCTCCTAGCTCTTGCCGCTCACTCACGTTGGGAAGTGCATCATATGGTCGTCAAATATGCATTTCTCAACGACGAGCTCGCGGAGGAGGTGTACGTGGTCCAGCCACCTGGTTACAGCGTTACTAGAAGCGAAGGCGCTGTTCTGAAACTGAAGAAGGCGTTGTATGGTCTTCGACAGGCCCCGCGAGCATGGTATGCCAAACTAGATGAGACTCTGCTTCAACTTGGTTTTGTTCGCAACCCACTTGAGCACGCAGTCTATCGGCGCAGGGACTCTGAGTCATTCCTGCTGGTTGGAGTATATGTAGATGACCTCATCATCACTGGGACAGATTTGGCGTCAATCCAGGACTTCAAAGGTCAGATGCATCAACTCTTCAAGATGAGTGATCTTGGCTTACTGAGCTACTACTTGGGCATAGAGGTGATGCAGAAAGAGGGGGAGATCACGCTGAGCCAGAGGAGCTATGCTGACAAAATCCTAGAGCATGCAGGCATGAGTGAATGTAACAGTTCCAGTACGCCCATGGAGTGTAGGCTGAAACTGAAGAAGGAGGACGGGTCCAAGCCATTTGATTCCACTGTATATAGAAGCGTGATCGGGAGCTTGCGGTATTTGGTCCACACTCGGCCAGATATAGCCCACGCTGTTGGCATTGTCAGCCGCTTCATGGAGGCTCCAAGAACTAGCCATTGGGCTGCAGTGAAGCAAATACTGAGGTACGTTCAAGGCACTAAGCAGTATGGATGTCGCTACACAGCTGGAAATGGGAGTGCAACACTTCTTTGATACAGTGATAGTGATCATGCCGGTGACTTGGTTGACCGCAAGAGCACATCAGGGCAAGTTTTCTTCCTTGGGAAGAACCCTGTCAGCTGGACCTCCCAGAAGCAGAAGGTTGTGGCGATCAGCTCGTGTGAAGCAGAATACGTCGCGGCTGCAGCAGCTACTTGTCAGGGCATTTGGCTGAGCCGTCTTCTTGTTGAACTGCTAGGGATTGAGCCAGAAAAGTTCACTCTGCTGGTGGACAACAAATCTGTAATAGCACTAGCAAAGAATCCCGTTTTTCATGATCGGAGCAAACACATCGACGTGAAGTTTCATTTCATTCGAGACTACGTCGAGGAGAGGGTCCTTGAGATCGAGCATGTGGGAACCCAAAATCAGCTGGCTGCTATTCTAACTAAGGCATGGGAAGAGTGCGCTTCTTTGAGATTCGTCAGAAGCTGGCGGTCATGGAAGGGAGCCGGAACACATGAGCTTAAAGGGGGAGAAATGTAGTCTAAGCCTAAGCTCATGCATGATAGGATAGCGTTTGTTTTCTGTTTAAAATAAGTGTATGCATGCGGTCGATGTGACGCGTCCATGCAGCTAGCTAGTGGGACGGTGCGGCATGTTTCCACACGATCCCGTTTCCTTTCTTTTCTCCCGGACGTGGTAGACGCTGTGTGACGCAACCGTGGGATGGCGCGGTAACTGCGGATCATAGCGAGTCATCCGGGAGAGTAGTTAGCCTCTGAGCTTTGTAATCGTACGAGATAAGGAATGAGAAAACAGAAAACGCTGAGACAGTCTCTCTCGCTTGACCTCATCTGAGCGCTCTCGCTAAGTCCGGCAATGACACCATGGCAGCGCAGCAGATCATAGAGTCTGAGGTGAGGCGCTTGACACAGGAGCTTGAGGCCAAGGATGCGGAGCTCAGGGCCAAGGACGTGGAGCTTCGTGACCTCAAGGAGGAGAGGAGTGCCATGCTCCTCCGTTATGTGCGGGAGTTCACGGAGCTTCAAAAGCGGAAGGCATCCACCACAAAGATGCTCGAGGCGTCGGCGGCGTTGTTGCAGAAAGCGGGAGATACGATAGGCCGTCAGGGGCGGCGGCTGGAGCGCGAGCGGGCTGATTGTGACGAGGTCCATGATCGCCACAGCCACTTGGTGGACCAAGTTTCCACACTCGTGTTGCGGCTGTGCGATGCCTACCGTCGTGCCAGCGTGACCATGCCAGCTGTCGGGCTAAACCCGTTCGACCTTCCCGTCGACTTCAATGAGCTGCTGCTTCCTGACCTGGTCTCCTTCTTCACCTATATCTCTAAGGAGCTGAGCTGTCTCCGCGCGAGGGTGGGGGTGAAGCTGGACAAGGAGGGGTTGCGGGTTGCCGTCGCCATTGCCGGGCAAATCCTCTCAGGGCTCCGTCACCGGAATCCATTCGTGCCATTGGACACCGTCTTTGACGAGATGGCTCCCATTGACCCGGAGCGGGCTCTGCGGGCCGTTGCATCTTGCATCACCAACGTCATGCGCCTCGAGAAGCAGAGGGACTTCGGTGGTTTTTAGGCATCCTCTGCATGGGCATGTCCATGTCTCGGCGCAACATGACCGTTGGATCAAAATCAAACGGTGTAGATCAGTCACTGTAGCACAAAGCGTGTTGGTGTGTTTGGTTGCATTCTCATCTCAATATAGTTACATTATTGTTCATATAGTTGACATGCGCACAACATCATTTGTTATCGTCATATCTTACTACTACACTAGCAACAATATTATGTAGTACTGACGTATGAACCACTGCACATGCCTAGTAGTAGGAGCACTGTGTATGTTCAAGTGGCTACCGTGTTTCGCACTCGTCCATTGTAAGAGTGGAAACGCTTGTTGTAATCATTTTTTCTTCAGAAAAAACATTGGACTCTCTCTACCATGCGCATCCTCCTCGACGGTCGTCGGGAACTTTGCTACTCACTTTCGCCGACATTTCGGACAGCCATCATCAGGGTCCACCAGCCATGCACTAAATTACTCCGTAGCAGAGTGCCCAACTGCATAGTAGACTTCCCTGATCGAAGCGTCGCAGTAATGCCCAATGAGCCATCAAATCACAAAACCCCTTGCGGGAGTCCTGGATTAGGGGTGTTCGAGTAACCGGACTATACCTTCAGCCGGACTCCAGGACTATGAAGATACAAGATTGAAGACTTCGTCCCGTGTCCGGATGGGACTTTCCTTGGCGGGAAGGCAAGCTTGGCGATGCGGATATTCAAGATCTCCTACCGTTGTAACCGACTTTGTGTAACCCTAACCATCTCCGGTGTCTATATAAACCGGGGGATTTTAGTCGGTAGGACAACTTCATCATACAACAATCATACCATAGGCTAGCTTCTAGGGTTTAGCCTCCTTGATCTCGTGGTAGATCTACTCTTGTACTACCCATATCATCAATATTAATCGAGCAGGACGTAGGGTTTTACCTCCATCAAGAGGGCCCGAACCTGGGTAAAACATTGTGTCCCTTGTCTCCTGTTACCATCTGCCTAGACGCACAGTTCGGGACCCCCTACCCGAGATCCGCCGGTTTTGACACCGACATTGGTGCTTTCATTGAGAGTTCCTCTGTGTCGTCGCTTTTAGGCCTGATGGCTCCTTCGGTCATCAACAGCGATGCAGTCCAGGGGGAGACCCTTCTCTCCGGACATATCTTCGTCTTCGGCGGCTTCGCACTGCGGGCCAATTCGCTTGGCCACCTTGAGCAGACTGAAAGCTACGCCCCTGGCCATCAGGTCTGGTTTGGAAGCCTAAACTACACGGCCGACATCCGCGGGGACTTGATCTTCGACGGATTCGAGCCACAGCCAAGCGCGCCGCACTGTCTCGATGGGCATGATATAGCCCTGCCGCCGAACAGTGCCTTGGAGGCCGCACACGCATCGGTTCCGACCATTGATTCGGAGCCTACTGCGCTGATCGAGGATAAGCGGTTGAATGCTGCCTCAGGGGCTGCGATCTCAGAGGCGATCGAGCCGAACTCCAGCCCCGAACTCCACATGGCTCGTGACTCCGAGGAGCCGGATTCCTCTCCGAACTCCGAGCCCCCCGCACCCCTGCTGATCGAATCCGATTGGGCACCGATAAGGGAGTTCACCGTCGCAGACATCTTTCAGCACTCGCCCTTCGGCGACATCCTGAATTCGCTAAAGTCTCTCTCTTTATCAGGAGAGCCCTGGCCGGACTACGGTCAGCAAGGATGGGATTCGGATGATGAAGAAATTCAAAACCCACCCACCACCCACTTTGTAGCCACTGTCGACGACTTAACCGACATGCTCGACTTCGACTCCGAAGACATCGACGGTATGGACGACGATGCAGGAGACAACCAAGAACCAACGCCTGAAGGGCATCAGACAGCCAACTCATCTCACGATGTGTACATGGTGGATACCCCTAAAGGAAGCAACAACGAGGAAAACGGGGATGGAAAGAGGGATCGATCTCTCGAAAAACAATCAAAGCGTCGGCGTAAACGCCGACCCAAGCCCCGCCTCGATAAAGAGCTAGCCATAGAGCAGGAAGAGCTGGTAGACGACGAGCATGCCTTAGAGCAACCGTCCCAATAGGACAACCCGGATGGAGAAACCAAACATCCCTCCCCCAGTGAAAATGGCATTCCGGACGACCCTACGTCGAACAAACCCACGAAGCAGAAGAACCTCCACAAACGGCTCGTTGCAACAGCACGCAGCCTGAAAAAGCAGAAGCGAAAGCTAAAAACCGCGGAAGATGCACTCAGGATCAGATGGAGTAAAGTAATCAACACCGCGGATAAATACTGCGACAGTCGCCGCACTAAAAGCTATCCGAAGAGAAAGCTACTGCCTGAATTCGACGAGGAGGCCTCGGAGCCCTCGCATTCCAAAAGTGAGAAAGCCACACGGTCGGATAGGTGACCCCATGGCCAGCATAAAGCGGCAAGTAGCACCGCACTTGAGCCGGCATGCGACCCGCTTAAAGATTCGCATCATGGCCTAGCCAGGTCCATTTACGGGCCAAGAAAGGAAGCTCTCGTAAGCAATGCAATAAAGCCATTATCAGAATCCGGCACACCCAAATACAGGGGTGCCGCACACCCCCTATGTTTCACTGATGAGGTCCTGGATTATGAATTTCCAGCGGGATTCAAACCCGTAAACATAGAGGCATATGATGGAACAACAGACCCCGGAGTCTGGATCGAGGATTATATCCTCCACATACATATGGCTAGAGGAGACGACCTCCACGCCATAAAATACTTACCCCTCAAGCTTAAAGGGCCAGCCCGGCACTGGCTCAAAAGCCTTCCTGAAAACACAATCGGAAGCTGGGAAGAGCCCGAGGACGCTTTCCGAGCAAATTTTCAAGGAACCTATGTCCGCCCTCCGAATGCAGACAATCTTAGTCACATAACTCAACAGCCCGAAGAGTCAGCTCGGCAATTCTGGAATAGATTTCTTACTAAAAAGAATTAGATAGTCGATTGTCCGGACGCTGAAGCCTTAGCGGCTTTCAGGCATAATGTCCGAGACAAATGGCTTGCCAGACACCTCGGCCAAGAAAATCCAAGAACAATGGCCGCACTAACAAGCCTCATGACTCGCTTTTGCGTAGGAGAGGACAGCTGGTTGGCAAGATGCACCACCAGTGACCCAAGTACATCCGAAACTAGGGATGGAAACAGAAAACCGCGACGCAATAAGGACCGTCACCGGACCAAGGAAAAAAGTCCGAAGATCACAGCAGTCAACGCCAGATTCAAAAGCTCACGACAGAATCAGAAAAAGCCGCCCCTCCAAGATAACAGGGACGACCTATCTAACCTAAACGAAATCTTGGATAGGATATGTCAAATACACAGCACTCCCGGAAAGACTGCTAACCATACCCACAGAGATTGTTGGGTTTTCAAACAATCCGGCAGACTCAACGCCGAACACAAGGGGCTCGACACACCAAGCGAAGACGAGGACGAACCCCAAAAGCAGAGTACCAGGAAACAAAAGAATTTTCCTCAAGAAGTAAAAACAGTAAACTTACTCCACATAACAAAACGCGCGGCGCCCATAAAGGTACGCGCCCCACGGCCTATCCCAAAGGAATCCCGCCACTGGTTGTCAAAACCAATCATCTTCGATCATCTGGATTATTCTAGAAGTATCAGGAACCCAGGATGGACTGCCCTAGTACTCGATCCAATAATTGGCGGAGTCCAGTTTTCAAATGTCCTTATGGATGGTGGTAGCGGACTCAACCTGATATATCAGGACTCAATTCGCCACATGGGGATCGACCCAAAAAGAATTCGCCACAGCAAAACCTCCTTTCAAGTAGTAACGCCAGATCCGAACACCCATTGCATGGGCTTTCTCCGGCTCGAGGTTATTTTCGGCTCTGCCGATAACTTCCATCGCGAAAAGCTGACTTTCCACATCGTCCCATTCTCAAGTCGATACCAAGCACTACTGGGACGTGAAGCTTTCGCCCGCTTTAACGCAATACCGCATTATGCATCTCTTACGCTTAAGAAGCCCGGTCCATGCGGCATCATCTCCTTAAAGGGGAAGCAGTGAGAACACCTCCCCCAAGCGGAGGATTGTACGGCCGCTTTAACGGCCCCACAATACAACGGCTTCACCAGCCAGAACATCAGAACAGGTCATTAAGACCACGGACACGGATAGACGAGTCCGGCACAAACGTACCATTGATAAAGGCTTAGTGGCCATATACCCCTGTACTAGGGGCTTCACACGTATAAAATAAGAGACAATAAAGCTCAATTTTTCATATTGTACTTTACACTTTGTTTATTTCATATAACTTTTTGTTCAGCACGCCCCTTTTTCAACTTAGTTGCTCTCTTTTTACAGATGAACGTCGTGTCGTGCCCGTCCAGGATACGGCACAACGGAGACACATGCGCAGACGTGCCGTAGGGACCCATTACAAGGATTCTTTTCAGATTAAGACCCTGCGTAAACCTTTTTTACTGTCTCTTGTTGATACACATCCCCTGGTTCTATGACCAAGGAGGAGGCTGGCGTCTTGGCATGTGGCCACGTCAAAATTCTTGCGCGTACCTGGACACTAGGGGCTTATACCTCAGGGCGTTACCTCGCCCGCTCTCATAAAGACCGAATACCTTAGGGAGTGTTCGGCGTCGCGAGTTTGGCCTTATATGCATTAGCTCCGAGTCTTGATTTTGGTCAAATGTTGGGTTACCCGGCTCCTGTGTTCGGCCGCCTTACGTTCCGCTCTCTCGGCTAAGGCGACACCAGGAGAACTACTGCGATTGTGCCCTGGTTCGGCCAGGCGAGCACCTCAGTAGAGAAAGCCGAAAACCGACTATCATGATATGGCGTGAGACTGGTCAACCACTCGATGACTCTCCGGAATCTGTAGGATTCCTCCGCATTAACTAAGGGCCGTTTCCCGGCCGGGCACACATGCGCCCCGAATTCGGGCGAGCGCAGTCGCCACCAGGGGCTAACTAAATAGTCCCATTGTCAAGCTCCTATGGCTAAGTGAAAGTGTTAAAGCATTATAGTCCGGTTGCCTAGCTCGCTGCATTATCACCTCCTTTGTAGGACCAAGACGTTGGATTAAGTGTGAAAATGCACCTTCTGCGAGCACCCCCGCACTATGTGCGTGGGGGCTGAAGCCAACGACTGCAATCTTTCAGATTTTGTATATATATCTTAAAACGGCCACACAGGAGGTGTCCCAAATACTTGCAGGCACAAGTATAAAAGGCTACTATAATTCTTCAAAATATTGATTTATAATTACATATGCTATCAGAACATAACATCTTTCAAGCACTGCGCCTCTATTACACGAGCGCCTTCAAGGACTTCCTGAAAATAGTGCTCGGAGGGTACTCGGCTTTTGTCCGAATCTCGGGATGCAACAACGATGGTCTCCATCTCTGCCCAGTATGTTTTGACACGGGCAAGAGCCATCCGTGCGCCCTCTATGCATGCTGACCTCTTCATCGCATTGATACGTGGCACCGCGCTAAGGAATCGCTGCACCGAGCTAAAATAACTCTTCGGGTCCGATCTGCCCGGCCACAGATGACCCATGACGTACTTCATGGCAAGTCCAGACAATCTATTCAGTTCGGCCCATTGAGCCAGACGATCGTCCACTACCAGTGGACGCTCTGGATTGTGAAACTGCGACCAGAAAAGCCTTTCCACTTCGCGATCTTCTTGATCTCGAAAGTGTTCGGTCGCATCAGCAGCACTCGCTGCCAAATCCAGATAGGTGTCCTCCGCACTCCAAATCCGGTCCAACGGAGCAAATTTCGGATCACAAAACTTCCTCCGCAGCATAAAGGGCTTTCCAGCCGCAATCTATCCGGCCTGACGCAGCTCCTCCTTCGCAGCTCTCATCGCAGAGCGAGCATCCTTGGCATCAGCAACGGCCTTCTCTAAGTCCGTCTGTCTCGCCCGGTCTTCTTTCTCAAGAAACTTGCAACGGTCAGCAGCACTTTTTAACTTCACGGCCATCTCGGCTACCTCCTTCCTGCTCCGACAGTGAGCAACCTATTCGGCTCTCAGCTCTTCAAGGGCCTTCTCGGCAGCTGCATCACTTTTCCTGGCTTGTTCCTTAGCTCGGGCAAGTTCCGCCCGGAGACTCTCCACGGCGGCCGCACCATCTGCGTCAAGCAAACACATTGTAAGATACTGGCATAACGCTCCTCTTACTAGATGTAGCCCGAGGAATTGCATACCTTGAGCCTCATCAAGCCGCTCGTTGACGAGCGCGATGTCAGCATCTGCCACGTCAAGTTGCCGCTTTAGTTCGGCAAAATCATCAGTTGGGCTCGATTCCGGACGCTTCGCCACCTGTATACAAAGGCAACATTTTAGACCTGGTATTATGATCCTCTGCGCACCGTCAATTTTGACAACGCACAGAGTCTCAGGGGCTACTATCTACACAGGGCGCATCTTGTTTATGCGCAACTGACAAAGAAGTACATTATCAAACGTACCTCAAAACCCGTCAGCAAACTTCTGACGGCCTCATGCAATCCGCTTCCCACGGACGAAATCCTTCCAATCACTGAACCCATCAATGCACGGTGCTCCTCTGAGATAGAAGCTCGCCCCAGCAGAATCATCAGCTCCTCCGACCGCGCACCGGACAGTGCCGGACTCGTCCTATGACCTCCATCGAAGGCCAGATGCGGAGAACCTTGGGGGGGCACATGGCTACCTTCCACCCCTGCCAGATTCGGAGAAACTCTCCGTGATGACACCTCAGGGTTGCCCGCCTTGCCAGGCGGTACGGCAGGGGGAGGTGTTCCAGTCTCCATCATCTCCGGAAGAAGATCCCCCCAAAGACGAGTTCTACTGAGAAGGGCTGAGGTCCGAGCTACAAAGTGAAATTTCGGTTAAGCTTCTCAGATAAAAAGCAACGATTTCTCTCATCCCTCTAAAGGAAAATCTTTCTCTACTTACGGCTCGCTGGAGGGCTGATCCCTTTGAGGGCGTAGTTCGGCCGAGGATCTCCCCGGCGTCGGACCCTCTGACGAGGACTTTTTCCCCCTCTTTGAGGTCGTGGTCTCCGGGTCGTCAGAGGTGGCCCTCTTCTTCCCCTTAGGAGAGGAATTGTCGGTTCCTCCCTTCGGAGCAGCCTCCTTCGAGGAGGCCATGGTTTCCTTGTCCTCCCCCTCACTTCCCTCCAAAGGCACGATCTTCAACATCCTGACTAGCACGGGATCTAGCCTGGTCTCAGGAAGGGGAGCCGGACACCTGATCAGCTTTGCCTTCGCTATCCACTCCTGTTTAAAAGGACAGCTCTTTTAGGGGCGAATTTATGACAATTTTACGGATAGTGATGTCACACCCTAGCTAGTTCAAGCATTAGAGTGTGCATCATGTTTAAATTTCTCTTAAATTTGAAATGGGGAAAGCAGAAACCCCCAACACCCCCCTGGAAACAACTAAGGTTTACTAAAATTATTTTCAATGAACCTGAAATGCCCTTCTAAAAAGTTCATCCTCTTTGTCTTGGGTTAAAACCTCTGGCAAAATTGGTGCACAATTTTCTAGGTCAATAGAAAGTCATTGAATTAAATCATAAGTATTTGAATTTGGGCATTTAAATGCTATAAAATAATTTAAATGCTCAAATAATTCTGGAAATAAATGTTTGCTGTTGGAAATATTCTAAACAGAGCCCAAAATTATTTTTAGGATTTTTTGGAAACGTTTTAGTATTTTAATTAAAGCCCAACATTTGCAGTTAAATAGAAAAACAGAAACAAATAAAAATAAAAGAGAGAGAGGGAAGCTACCGAGGCCTTACCTATGCTGGCCCAGCCCACCTGGCTTGGCCCAGCCGACTGGCTGCCAGTCGTCGTCCTCCTCCCGCCAGAAGGACGCGGAGCGCGTGGCCGGCGCCCGCAACCACACGCCGGCCACCTCCTGCTACTGCCGCGGTCCTGGAGACGTCCAGGGATGCCACGCGACCCCCACGTCCCCCTCTCATCCTCGCTCACTGTCCCCCTCGTCTCCCTCACTCTCTCCCGCGATGCCCGAGCGCGTTCCTCGCCGCCGTTCGCCGTAGACGACGCCAGAGCCACCCCCTCGCCCCTCCGACAAGCCAAATCACTCCGCCACGACGCCCTCGCCCTCCCCACCGAGCCACGCTTCGCCGGAGGCCTTGCATCCCCGCTATCGCACCGTCTTCAACCTCGGTACCCGTCGGACGCCGTTCATCGATTCGCCTCGCTCCGGTCGCCCCCGAGCCCACTGATCTTCTCATCGACCTCCCTGTGAGCTCCGCCGCTTTTCCCCTCTTCTTTTCCACGCGTTTGCACCCTCTAGGCCATAGTTCCACCATGGCCGAAGCTCATCTCCGCTCGAGCTTGTCGCCGGCGTCGCTCCGGCGACCATTTGGTCATCCCGTGCTATGCAATGTGCTTGCCGCATCGCGTAGTGCCTCGCTAGCGCCTCAGTTTCCGTGTTTGCACGCCGCAGCCCAAACCCCGCACATGGACGAACTCCGGCCGCCGCCTTGGAGCTCGCCATTGTTGTCTCTGGCCACCATAGGCCCGACCTCCACCACCACTAGATGCACGTCTGCAAGAGCTCTCCAATGAGCCCAAGAACGGCCTCGCCCGTGCCCTGTGGGCGTTTTCCGAGCCGCGCCACCGTCTCGGGGCTCGCCGGCATCGAGTCGTCGGCGGGATTAGCCCCGCTGACCAGGGGTTTGACCCCAGTTTGACTCCCCTGAGTCAATGACAAGTGGGCCCCCTCTGTTCACTAAATCAGATTAGTTTTAATTAAAAATAATTAGCTTAATTAACTACTAACACGCGGGACCCACCAGTCAGGTTTGACCTGGACGTCCCCGTTGACCACTGACGTCACCCTGACGTAATGCTGACGCAGTAATTAAATTACTGGATTTATTCTTTAATAGGAAATTCCAGAAAATAGTCAAAACTTCTAAAAATCATAGAAAATCAACCATAGCTCCAAATGCAAAGATTTATATATGAAAAATGATCAGAAAAATTCAATCTATCCATCTGTAATGGTTTCATGCATGACAAAACAAGTTTATCTTGCTGTTTAAGCAGAATAAGGAAATGCACTATTAAGGCCATGTTTAATGAGCTAATATTTGAATCTTTGATTCAAATGAGTTCATTCCTTTCCGCTATAACTTGCATTAGGCCAAGACACATTCATATTGCCATGTCATAGCATGCATCATATTGTTGCATATCGTCCTGTGTTGATTGTGTTCCGATGTGTTCTTCGTGGTAGGTTCTGCCTCCGAGGATATTCACGAGTATCCAACTGAAGGGCAGTATCCCACTACCACTCCATCAGGCAAGCAACCCATTGATCATTTCGATACAAACCCATGTTCTCGCTTCTGCTCTTGTTTACTGCATTAAGACAACGCGATTCAAACTGCTGTGTGTTACGGTAGTTGAACCCTTATCCTCTGCATGACCTGTCATTGCCACAGTAACTAGATGAAACCCACTAGCATGTGTAGGAGTTGATTGAGCCATGTATGTGATTCCTACCTTGCTATGCCTGCTATGCTTAGAGTTGTGTCAGGTCTGGTTCATCTGGGTGATGGGCTAGAGTGAAATGCTTGTGTCGGTAATATGAGGGATGTGTTGAACATGTTTTGGTAAAGGTATCGATGAGTGGCCATGTAGGAGTACATGGTGGGTTGTTTCATTGAGGCCGTCCATAAGAACTGAGATCTGTATGTGTGATTTAAGATGCAGTTACTACCGTACATTGGGCCCGAAACCAATGGACCCTCTCAGCTTCTTAGTCACCCTAGTACCGAGGATGGATACTACTAAAAGACTCAAGATAAGTGTGAGTACCGAGGATGGCCCTCTCGTAGGATGACGAGGGAGGATCCCTGGTGGAGTATTGTGTTGTTTAGTAGTGGACTCATGTGAGAAAACTATTTTACCGGTGGAGTTCCGTAGGATAGCTTAGCCAAGAGTCAAAGCTGGCTTGCTGCATTAACCCCACCACCTTCTTGAGAATAAGCATGTATAGTAGGTTCTGATGTAAGACTTGCTGAGTACCTTTGTACTCATGTTTTCTTAATTACTGTTTTCAGATGACAACACCGCCCCCTCCGATGGGTTCTACATAGACCTTGATGTCGACGAGTGACTAGCCACCCAGGTGGTGATCCTGGCCATGGAGGGCCCTATGTAGATAGACAGGCTTCGAGAAGCCTTCCTTCTTTCTAGAGTCTGTACTCAGACTAGTTGCTTCTGCACGTGCTTGTATGATTGTATGACTTGAGTGTCGGGTCATGTGACCCCTATCTGTATGAACATGTTATGTATGGCTCTCTGGAGCCTTTAAATAAAGTACTTGAGTTGTAGAGTTTTGTTGTGATGCCATGTTGTATGTACTCATATTGGGCATATTGTGTGTATGATTGAAATGCTTGGTATGAGTGGGATCCGACAATCTAGTTGTTTATCCTTGGCAGCCTTTCTTATGGGGAAATGTAGTCTAGTGTTGCTCGAGGCATAGTAGTCCGCTACAGCCCAGTTCACCGGAGTCCTGCTAGCCCAGCACTACTGTTCAGGACACTTGACTGGCCGGCATGTGTTTCACTTCGTTGCTATGTCTGTCCCTGCGGGGAAATGTCACGCGGTGACTTCTGGAGTCCTGCCTAGCCTGCTACAGCCCGGGTTCCCCGGAGTCCTGTTAGCCCATTGCTATAGCCCGGAATCACTCGCTGATGACCGACATGCTCGACGTGATTCATGTATGCCTGTCTCCATAGGTCTGTGTCGCTTTGGGTTCACGACTAGCCATGTCAGCCCGGGTTCTCTGTCATATGGATGCTAGCGACACTATCATATACGTGAGCCAAAAGGCACAAACGGTCCCGGGCCATGGTAAGGCAACACCCGTGGGATACCGTGCATGAGGCCGCAAAGTGATATGAGGTGTTACCGGCTAGATCGATGTGGCTTGGAATCGGGGTCCTGACAGCGTTGGTATCAGAGCCGGACTGCCTGTAGGTTCGTTGAGCCAAACTGGTCGATGTCGAGTCTAGAAATGCTTTAGTTATATGTAGGGAAATTGATTGTGGGAGGGAACGTAAGGCTCTTTTACTCCTTTACCCTATGCCTCTGGTCTGAGTCATTCTCTTCTCATTCAACGTGGGTTAAGGACTAGGCTCTCTTCTTCCATCAGGTTCACGTGTTACTAATCCGTAGTAGCTTAGAGGATTGTTGTTACAAATCCCAGTTCAGTTTCTACTATTCTTAGTATGTTGCTAATTGGATCAGAACCTTGATATGATGTTGTTGAGTGGTATTGCAAACTGTTGTGGATGTCTCAAATCTTTTTCTGAGCATTCACAGCTTTTATGCTGTCTAATTTTCCCTAGAAATTCTGATGTCTTTGCATTGTGGTTGTGCTTTCAGATGGCCAACCGTGTTCAAAGCCAAGTGGTTCGCCTGAGTCAGTGCCTCGACGTGCCCGGTCATATTGCTATGTTAGTCCGGGTAATGATCGAGACGGGTTACCATTGGTATCCCGAATACACCGTCGAAGAGCAATTCCGCGACTTTAATCAAAGCCAATATTTCTGCACCGTTAGGATATTTCCTTCTTATCCTGGATCTACCGAGCCCCTTCACTATTCCTATGGACTCGGGGTTACTGTTGAGATGGCTGTGCAGGATGTTGCCTATTCCATGATGACCATTATGCGAGTCCGGACTGGCCTTCTTCGGAACACCGACTTCCGTTACATGCCAGCTTCACTTCCGGGAGCGCAAGGGTATCTTCAGGCTATCTATGCTGACTCCACTCAGGAGGACCCATTAACTCGTACCACTGCTAAGATGCTCGAAGATAAGGACCGAGAGAATCGGGCCTTGAGACTGGAGCTTTTCAACACCCGTGCTGATCATTGGGCCACATTGACTTGGTTTGCACCCACGGTGCAAGCTGGATGTATGGATACAAGGGATCTGTATCCTGTGAGATCTGCTCTGCCAGACATGGTGGATTGGCGTGATGTGGGAGGCATCACCCCACCCCGTGGTCCCCGCAGGCCACTGTTTGTTGGTCCAAGACCTCATCCTAGCCCCTATGGTCCACAGGCTCCTCAGGACCGTCTGTTTTCGGATGGTCACGTTGAACTTCCAGGCTATGGAGGTGACTTCTATGAGGACTACTACGGAGCTGTCTGAGTTAGTAGTAGTACCACTAGTATTGTAATAGTTGTATCTTCACTGTCCTGCGTGATTGGTGGACTACGACTTAGTGTGTAATCAATTCCGGAGGTGTAGACAAATAATGCATAGGAGCTTGGAATGCCTCCGGTGAGATGTAACGTCTTTCATCATAGTTGTACTGTAGACAAAACAATGGCTTGTACTAAACTATGTATGATGTGTATGACCAATGGTATATATATGGCAGTTTTATATTACCATGTCATACGGATGAACATCTCTGCACTCCGTGTTATCCATTACATTCTGCACTTCCTTGCTAAGTTTGAGCCATCATTGTCTAAACCATTGTTTTGTTTTCTCCTAGGATGGTCAACACCTGCAGCAACCCTGCTGCCTCGGAGTAGGGGGAAGCTAGTGCAGCTAGGGGTGAAAATCTGCCTCACCCGCCTTCTCTGGACGAAGTAATGCTAGAGGCGGAAAGAAACAAGCGTGAGACTAACCGCCTGCTAGAGCGGATTGAGCAGAACACTGCACGCCACCCACGAAATGACTTGGTGTCAATCACTGACTTTATCAAGCTGTACCCACCAAAGTTTAACCATTCCGTCGAACCCCTCGACGCGGATGACTCGCTTCGCAGCATTACTCACAAGCTACGTTCTGCCAATGTAGCCGACGCCGACAAGGTTACTTACGCTGCCTACCACCTCGAAGGCCCTGCTAGCCTCTGGTGGGAGAATTTTGAAGCTATGCGCCTGGTCGGCCAAATTACTACTTGGGCTCAATTCAGTGAGGTTTTCCGTGAGCATCACATCCCGGAAGGTCTCATGGATCACAAGAGGGAGGAGTTCTGCAACTTCACCCAAGGAAGACTGACTGTGGATGCATATAGTCGTGAATTTGGGAATATGGCACGCTATGCCCCTGAAGAGGTATCTACTGACGCTAAGAAGCAGGCAAGGTTCCGCAAGGGACTTAGCCCTGAGCTTCGCCGCGATCTCCGTCTGCACGAGTGCACATCCTTTCAGAAGTTGGTCAATAAAGCCATCAGTGCTGAGACAGGTCAGACTGATTATGACGCTTCACGCAAGCACTCCCGTGATTTTGGCTCTTCATCCGGCTCGGGAGCTCAAAAGCACCGAGTGTGGATCCCAAGCACGGCACTGCCACCCAGGTTCATCCCGAGGCCATCCTTTGAGTCGCCTCGTCCCAACCAGCAATTTGCACCGCCCAAGCCCTATGGTGGCCCCGCTGCTAATGCTGCTCCACGCCCCAATGTGGTGACATGCTTTAAGTGTGGAGAGCCGGGTCACTATAGCAGAGAGTGTCCCCAGAACAACAATCCCATTCAAGCTGGAAAGTCCGTTGGCCGTGTTAAGTCCGCGGGAAAAACATTCTACGCCAAGCCGGTCAGCACTGCCCGTGGCCATGTCAACTATGTTTTAGCCGAGGAGGCCCATGAGGATCCCAACGTCGTTCTTGGTACGCTCCTTGTTAACTGCCATCCGGCATCTGTTCTTTTTGATACTGGAGCATCTCATTCATTCATATCCGAGAACTATGCTCAATTGCATAACACGACATTCTGTGACATGCCCACTTCCATGGTAATGCAAACTCCGGGTTCCAAATGGCAAACTTCTAGAGTAAGCCATGGGAACGAAATTCTTGTCGATAGACTTGTCTTCCTTGCATCCTTAATAGCTCTCAAGTCCACGGACATAAACATCATCTTGGGTATGGACTGGATGTCAGCTCATTATGCTAAGATTGATTGTGCCACTAGAACCATTCAACTTACTCACCCATCAGGCAAGACAGTCAATGTCTTAACTCGAGTGTCCAATCACCAGCTTTACTCCCTAAATGCCAACCCTCTTCCAGACCTTGAGGATGTTCTGGTAGTCCGTGACTTTTCGGATGTCTTTCCAGAAGAACTGCTAGGTGTTCCACCTGACAGGGATGTTGAGTTTGTGATAGACCTTGTTCCAGGAACCGTTCCAATTTCTAGAAGACCCTACAAGATGGCACCCTTAGAACTAGCCGAGCTTAAGAACCAACTCGATGAGTCCTTGAAAAAGGGTTTCATCCGTCCTAGTTCCTCTCCTTGGGCTTGCCCCGTCCTCTTCATTAAGAAGAAGGATGGAACGGATCGAATGGTTGTGGATTACCGACCTGTCAATTTGGTCACCATCAAGAACAAATATCCGCTTCCCAGGATCAACGATCTGTATGATCAGCTCGCTGGATCCTCAGTCTTTTCCAAGATGGATCTGAGGTTGGGCTATCATCAAATCAAAATCAGAAATGGGGACATTCCCAAAACGGCCTTTGTTACTCCTTATGGCCAATACGAGTACACCGTTATGTCCTTCGGTTTAACCAATGCCCCAGCCACCTTCTCCCGGTTAATGAACTCGGTTTTCATGGAGTACTTGGATAAATTCGTCGTAGTATACCTCGATGACATACTCATCTACTCCAAGAATGAAGAGGAACATGCCGAACATCTAAGGCTGGTATTGATGAAACTTTGAGAGCATCGTCTTTACGCCAAATTCTCCAAGTGTGAATTCAGGTTGCCAGAAGTGACCTATCTAGGCCATGTAATCTCTGTTAAGGGTATTGCTGTCAATCCCGAGCGAGTTCAAGCCGTCCTTGATTGGACTCCACCTGAGACGGTCAAGCAAGTCCGGAGCTTCCTTGGCTTAGCGAGCTATTGTCTCCGCTTCATCGAGAATTTCTCCAAGGTTGCTAAACCTCTAACTGAACTCCTCAAGAAAGATAAAAAGTTCGAGTGGACTCCACAGTGCGAGTTCAGCTTTCAGGAACTGAAAAGACGCCTGACATCTGCTCCCGTACTGGTACCACCAGATTTCTCCAAGGACTTTATTATCTATTGCGACGCCTCGCGACAAGGACTAGGTTGCATACTCATGCAAGATCATCAGGTAATTGCCTATGCTTCACGGCAATTACACCCACATGAGGAAAATTATCCCACACATGATCTAGAGCTTGCAGCTGTAGTCCATGCACTTAAAACTTGGCGACATTACCTTCCCGGTAATCGTTGCGAGATCTTCACCGATCACCAAAGTTTGAAATATATCTTCACCCAACCAGATTTGAATCTCAGGCAAAGAAGTTGGGTTGAGTTGATCTCGGATTACGACTTAGGAATAACTTACACCCCGGGCAAAGCCAATGTCATGGCTGATGCGCTAAGCCGTAAGTCCTATTGTAACAACCTGATGTTACAACAAAGTCAACCATTTCTCCATGAGGAATTTCATAAGCTAAATCTTCACATTGTTCCTCGAGGATTCCTATCCACCCTGGTGGCGAAACCTACCCTTACGGATCAGATCATCAAGACACAGAAGGTAGATCCGGGAATCTCCCGTATTAAGAGAAACATTAAGAAAGGAGTCGTGAATTGTTTCTCCATTGATGATCAAGGTGTTGTATACTTTGGGAATCGCCTAGTGGTTCCAAAGGCACGAAACCTGAGGCGGCTGATCCTTAAGGAAACTCATGAATCCCCTCTCACCATTCATCCCGGTAGTACCAAAATGTATCAAGACCTATGCCAGAGGTTTTGGTGGACTAGGATGAAGAGGGAAATCGCTCAATACATTGCTAATTGCGACGTTTGTCGTCGTGTTAAAGCAGAGCATCAACGGCCTGCTGGCACCCTTCAACCTTTGTCTATCCCTGAATGGAAATGGGATAAAATCAGTATGGATTTCATCACTGGGTTTCCCAGAACCAAGAGAGGGAATAATGCCATCTTCTTCGTGATCAACCGACTTTCCAAAGTAGCCCATTTCCTACCTATTCGTGAGAGTATCACCGCTAGCCAGCTAGCCGATTTATACATGTCCCGAATAGTGTCTCTTCATGGTGTTCCATTGGAAATTAACTCATACTGTGGGAGTCTCTTCACCTCTCGATTTTGGGAAAGTTTCCAAATGCTATGGGAACTCGTCTCTCTTTTAGTACCGCCTTCCATCCTCAATCAAGTGGTCAAGTAGAGCAAGTCAATCAAATTCTGGAAGATATGCTCCGAGCTTCTGTCATCTCGTTCGGAATGAGTTGGGAGAAATGCCTTCCCTTCGCGGAGTTTGCTTATAACAATAGTTATCAAGCTAGCTTAGGCAAGGCTCCTTTCGAAGTTCTTTATAGATGAAAATGTCGAACGCCTCTTAACTTGTCAGAAACCGGGGAAAGACAACTCTTTGGCCCGGATATGATTCAGGAAGTAGAAGAGCAGGTTCGCGTTATTCGTGAGAAATTGAAAACAGCCCAATCTCGTCAAAAGAGTCAATATGATCGTAAACATAAACCTATGATTTATGAAGTCGACGAGAAGGCTTACCTTCGGGTTACTCCATTAAAGGGAACCCATCGTTTCGGTATCAAAGGCAAATTGGCTCCTCGTTACATTGGACCTTTCGCATTCTTGCGAAACAAGGAGAAGTTGCCTACGAATTTTAACTACCTCCGCATCTGTCCAGAGTTCATGATGTCTTCCATGTTTCACAACTCAGGCGTTGCTTTGTGGATCCTATCCGTGGAGTGGACCACGAAACGCTTGATCTACAAGATAACCTCTCCTATCGGGAATATCCCGTTCGTATCCTTGATCAAGCCGAGCATACCACTCGACGTTAGAATATCAAGTTTCTCAAGGTTCAATGGTCACACCATCCCGAGAAAGAAGCCACTTGGGAAAGGGAGGATCGTCTTCGACTCGAGTACCCCACCTTCTTCCTGGAGGATCCTAAATCTCGGGATGAGATTCTTTTGAGTTGGGGTGAGTTGTCACACCCTAGCTAGTTCAAGCATTAGAGTGTGCATCATGTTTAAATTTCTCTTAAATTTGAAATGGGGAAAGCAGAAACAACCAACACCCCCTGGAAACAACTAGGGTTTACTAAAATTATTTTCAATGAACCTGAAATGCCCTTCTAAAAAGTTCATCCTCTTTGTCTTGGGTTAAAACCTCTGGCAAAATTGGTGCACAATTTTCTAGGCCAATAGAAGGTCATTGAATTAAATCATAAGTATTTGAATTTGGGCAATTAAATGCTATAAAATAATTTAAATGCTCAAATAATTCTAGAAATAAATGTTTGCTGTTGGAAATATTCTAAAGAGAGCCCAAAATTATTTTCAGGATTTTTTGGAAACGTTTTAGTATTTTAATTAAAGCCCAACATTTGCAATTAAATAGAAAAACAGAAACAAATAAAAATAAAAGAGAGAGAGGGAAGCTACCTGGGCCTTACCTGTGTTGGCCCAGCCCACCTGGCTCGGCCCAGCCGACTGGCTGCCAGTCGTCGTCCTCCTCCCGCCAGAAGGACGCAGAGTGCGTGGCCGGCGCCCGCGGCCACACGCCGGCCACCTCCTGCTTCTGCCGACGTCCTGGAGACATCCAGGGATGCCAGGCGACCCCCACGTCCCCCTCTCATCCTCGCTCACTCTCCCCCTCGTCTCCCTCACTCTCTCCCGTGATGCCCGAGCGCGTTCCTCGCCGCCGTTTGCCATAGACGACGCCAGAGCCACCCCCTCGCCCCTCCGTCTAGCCAAATCGCTCCGCCACGACGCCCTCGCCCACCCCACCAAGCCACGCTTCGCCGGAGGCCCTGCATCGCCACTATCGCGCCGTCTTCAACCTCGGTACCCGCCGGACGCCGTTCATCTTTTCCACGCGTTTGCACCCTCTAGGCCATAGTTCCACCATGGCCGAAGCTCGTCTCCGCTCGAGCTTGTCGCCGGCGTCGCCCCAGTGACCATTTGTTCATCTCGTTCTATGCAACGTGCTTGCCGCATCGCGTAGTGCCTCGCTAGCGCCTCAGTTTCCGTGTTTGCACGCTGCAGCCCAAACCCCACACATGGCCGAACTCCGGTCGCCGCCTTGGAGCTCGCCGTCGTTGTCTCCGGCCACCATAGGCCCGGTCTCCACCACCACTAGATGCGCGCCTGCAAGAGCTCTCCAACGAGCCCAAGAACGGCCTCGCCCGTGCCCTGTGGGCGTTTTCCGAGCTGCGCCATAGTCTCGGGCCTCGCCGGCGTCGAGTCGCCGGCGGGATTAGCCCCGCTGACCAGGGGTTTGACCCCAGTTTGACTCCCCTGAGTCAATGACAAGTGGGGCCCTCTGTTAACTAAATCAGATTAGTTTTAATTAAAAATAATTAGCTTAATTAACTACTGACACGCGGGACCCACCAGTCAGGTTTGACCTGGATGTCCCCGTTGACCACTGACGTCACCCTGACGTAATGCTGATGTAGTAATTAAATTACTGGATTTATTCTTTAATAGGAAATTCCAGAAAATAGTCAAAACTTCTAAAAATCATAGAAAATCAACCATAGCTCCAAATGCAAAGATTTATATATGAAAAATGATCAGAAAAATTCAATCTATCCATCTGTAATGGTTTCATGCATGACAAAACATGTTTATCTTGCTGTTTAAGCAGAATAAGGAAATGCACTATTAAGGCCATGTTTAATGAGCTAATATTTGAATCTTTGATTCAAATGAGTTCATTCCTTTCCATTATAACTTGCATTAGGCCAAGACACATTCATATTGCCATGTCATAGCATGCATCATATTGTTGCATATCGTCCTGTGTTGATTGTGTTCCGATGTGTTCTTCGTGGTAGGTTCTGCCTCCGAGGATATTCATGAGTATCCAACTGAAGGACAGTATCCCACTACCACTCCATCAAGCAAGCAACCCACTGATCATTTCGATACAAACCCATGTTCTCGCTTCTGCTCTTGTTTACTGCATTAAGACAACGCGATTCAAACTGCTGTGTGTTACGGTAGTTGAACCCTTATCTTCTGCATGACCTGTCATTGCCATAGTAACTAGATGAAACCCACTAGCATGTGTAGGAGTTGATTGAGCCATGTATGTGATTCCTACCTTGATATGCCTGTTATGCTTAGAGTTGTGTCAGGTCTGGTTCATCTGGGTGATGGGCTAGAGTGAAATGCTTGTGTCGGTAATATGAGGGATGTGTTGAGCATGTTTTGGTAAAGGTATCGATGAGTGGCCATGTAGGAGTACATGGTGGGTTGTTTCATTGAGGCCGTCCATAAGAACTGAGATCTGTATGTGTGGTTTAAGATGCAGTTACTACCGTACATTGGGCCCGAAACCAATGGACCCTCTCGGCTTCTTAGTCACCCTAGTACTTTGTCCAGGAGTTGCAAATAGTTTCTGGTGCTTGTAGGTTATGTGTTGGTGGCCGTGCGTAGCGCTGACCCTAGGGGTGGGCTATGTTGCAGTAGATACACCGTGGCACGGTGTACCGAGTCACCCGTTTGGTGTCTCGGGAACCCTGTACACATCGTTCGGGGCCGTATGTGGAAACCTCGGTTGGACTCCCTGCGGATGGAACCTGGATAGGCGATAAACCTGGACTAGAAACTTAAGTGTTTAGGTAGGCCATGGCCGACACCCTCGCTGGGCTTCCGCTTGAAGGTTGCCGAGTACATGTCATGTAAACGGCGGTAAGTGGTGAAAGCGTGTATGAAGAAGTACACCCCTGCAGGGTATAAAACTATTCGAATAGCCGCGTCCGTGGTAAAGGACTACTTGGTTGCCTATACAGTTCATAGACAAGTTAATGGATACTACTAAAAGACTCAAGATAAGTGTGAGTACCGAGGATGGCCCTCTCATAGGATGACGAGGGAGGATCCCCGGTGGAGTATTGTGTTGGTGAGTAGTGGACTCGTGTGAGAAAACTATTTTACTGGTGGAGTTCCGTAGGATAGCTTAGCCAAGAGTCAAAGCTGGCTTGCTGCATTAACCCCACCACCTTCTTGAGAATAAGCATGTATAGTAGGTTCTGATGTAAGACTTGCTGAGTACCTTTGTACTCATGTTTGCTCAATTACTGTTTTCAGACGACAACACCGTCCCCTCCGATGGGTTCTACGTAGACCTTGATGTCGACGAGTGACTAGCCACCCAGGTGGTGATCCTGGCCATGGAGGGCCCTTTGTAGATAGACAGGCTTCGAGAAGCCTTCTTTCTTTCTAGAGTCTATACCCAGACTAGTTTCTTCCGCATGTGCTTGTATGATTGTATGACTTGAGTGTCGGGTCATGTGACCCCTATCTGTATGAACATGTTATGTATGGCTCTCTGGAGCCTTTAAATAAAGTACTTGAGTTGTAGAGTTTGTTGTGATGACATGTTGTATGTACTCATATCGGGCATATTGTGTGCATGATTGAAATGCTTGGTATGAGTGGGATCCGACAATCTAGTTGTTTATCCTTGGCCGCCTTTCTTATGGGGAAATGTAGTCTAGTGTTCCTCGAGCCATAGTAGCCCGCTACAGCCCGGTTCACCGGAGTCCTGCTAGCCCAGCACTACTGTTCAGGACACTTGACTGGCCGACATGTGTTTCACTTTGTTCCTATGTCTGTCCCTGCGGGGAAATGTCACGCGGTGACTTCCAGAGTCCTGCCTAGCCTGCTACAGCCCAGGTTCCCTGGAGTCCTGTTAGCCCAGTGCTAAAGCCCGGAATCACTCGCTGATGACCGACATGCTCGATGTGATTCATATATGCCTGTCCCCATAGGTCTGTGTCGCTTTGGTTTCACGACAAGCCATGTCGGCCCGGGTTCTCTGTCATATGGATGCTAGCAACACTATCATATACGTGAGCCAAAAGGCGCAAACGGTCTCGGGCCATGGTAAGGCGACACCCGTGGGATACCATGCGTGAGGCCGCAAAGTGATATGAGGTGTTACCGGCTAGATCGATGTGGCTTGGAATTGGGGTCCTGACAAGCGAGTCCGGGCACAAGGTTACTTACTTGAGTATCCGGGCGATTGTAGCTTAAACCCGCGTCCTCAGTCAAATCCGGACACATTGCTTGTGATCCGAATCACATTTTATACATCTCCGCGGGCGTTGCGCCCATAAAATGCTGCAGAGCTCGTGGTCCCTCTGGATTAAACTCCCACAGAGGAAGGGAGCGATGTTTGTCGGGCAGTGTTCGGCAAATCAACATGACCTGCGTCACCTTGACCAGGTTGATGTCTCTTTCTAAGAGATCCCTGATGTGGCCCTGCAACAAGGGCACGTCTTTGGATAACACCCAATCTAATCCTTTGTTGACCCATGATGCTAGCCGTGGTGGGGGACCCGAGCGAAAGGCAAGAGGCGCCGCCCACTTGGCGCTCCTGGGAGCGGTGATATAGAACCACTCTCATTGCCACAAGCCGAGCTCCTCTTGAAAGGAGCCCTCAGGCCATGAAGCATCAGCATTCTTACTTATGACAGCGCCTCCGCACTCTGCGTGCCGTCCCTCGATCATCTTCGGCTCCACTCCAAAAGTCTTGAGCCATAATCCGAAGTGAGGAGTAACACGGAGGAACGCTTCACACACAACGATGAATGAGGAAATGTGGAGGATGGACTCCGGAGCTAAGTCATGAAATTCCAACCCATAATAGAACATCAGCCCCCTCACGAAGGGATCCATCGAGAAGCCTAACCCCCGAAGGAAGTGAGACATGAACACTACGCTCTCACCGGGCTGGGGACTGGGGATAGCCTGCCTTTGAGTAGGCAACCTATGCAAAATTTCGGCGGTCAAGAACTTAGCCTCTCTCAACTTTAGCACGTCATCCTTCATGATGGAGGAAGGCATCCATCGGCCTTGAAGGTCGGAACCGGACATTGTCGAAGGTCCGAAGCGCCTGGAATCTGGAGCCTAGGGTGTTGGAACTCGAGGCGACGGGCGAACTTGTTTTGAGATTGGGGAAAAGGAGTAAGGCCCTGGTCTCTTTATAAGAGGTTGAATACCAGGAGCCCTCCCCGTAACCGTTTGGGACTCGCCTTTAATCGAGAAGACATGCTAACGGGCACGATTGGGTTACCCACATCCGTATTGATGAGAATCCCGTAAATAAAGGGGACACGATCTCTGCTTTGACAAGACATGCCAAGGAAACCGCCTCACAAAACACGCTGAGGTGGAAAAGTGAAAACGATTCGAATAAAGGCTTGGTCGTAGTGTGATGTCATGCTGCGGAGTACGTCAGTGGATTAAGATTTGTGTTAATATTATTCTCTCTGTGGCAATACGTGGAAACTTATTTTGCAGAGCCGGACACTACTCTTGGTGTTTACAAACTTTTATGAAGAATTTGGAGGAGGAACCCGCCTTGCAATGCCGAAGACAATCTGTGAGTCGGACTCGTCGTCATTGAAGCCTGGTTCAGGGGCTACTGAGGGAGTCCTGGATTAGGGGGTGTTCGGGTAGCCAGACTATACCTTCAGCCGGACTCCAGGACTATGAAGATACAAGATTGAAGACCTCGTCCCGTGTCCGGATGGGACTTTCCTTGGCGTGGAAGGCAAGCTTGGCGATGCGGATATTTAAGATCTCCTACCGTTGGAACCGACTTTGTGTAACCCTAACCCTCTCCGGTGTCTATATAAACCGGGGGATTTTAGTTCGTAGGACAACTTCATCATACAACAATCATACCATAGGCTAGCTTCTAGGGTTTAGCCTCCTTGATCTCGTGGTAGATCTACTCTTGTACTACCCATATCATCAATATTAATCGAGCAGGACATAGGGTTTTACCTCCATCAAGAGGGCCCGATCCTGGGTAAAACATTGTGTCCCTTGTCTCCTGTTACCATCCGCCTAGACGCACAGTTCGGGACCCCCTACCCGAGATCTGCCAGTTTTGACACCGACACCCCTCCTTTCCAGCAGTAAGTTGGACGGACGAAGCAACCATCATTTCACTCTTCTCTCTCAGCTTCTTCTATATCCAACCCTTGCTTCTCCCTCATCTTGTTCCTCATTTCTTCAAGAAAACCCCGACCTGCTTCTGCCATTGTTCTTCTCTCCCTAAGAAGGAAAGGTGAGCGCATCAATGGTGTTGATTCTGGCCAAGGCCCGGTCCTGCAACCCCGAGACTGATCCTATAACTCCCTCTCTATTCTTCTTTTGGGTTTGTGATTATGTTTTCTTTTCTTTTATTTCTATTTGATAGTTTCTTGATGGCCGCTAGAGCACCGGCCGAAGTGATGTCTATGGCTCTGGCAAAAACCGTCGATGCTCATGGTACGAAGAAGCGCAAGCACCCCACCGAGACTACCGTAGACAAGCTCAAAGCCATTGCCTCGTCCAAGCCCCCCTCTCCGGGATCCCTCATTAAGCAAGTCCAGTTAATATCTCTTCTTGACGATCTTTTTCTGGATCTTGATCGTGTTTTTTCATCCAACACGCAGTACTAGTACTAGTAGTACCACTTTCTCGGTGATCTTTCAAGTGATTTTTGTGTGCCAAATGGCGATTCTAAATTCCTCTTTTGACCAAAACATGTGAGAGGTTGACACTGATATCTTATAGGTTACTTTCAACTACTTTATGAACATCAATGCTACCTTTGAAGTGGGTATATTTGCATCAGTAACTTGTGTTATGGATATTGCAAGTAACCCCTCTGCTCTCATGCCTTTGAAGACATGTTCTAGTGTCTTTGTTCACTCATTTGTGTGCGTATATGTAGTCATATATGGAGTAAAATATCGAAAATCATCTTATATTTCTGAACGCAGGTAGTAATAAAATATTTGGTTTCTGTTTGAATTAGAACCAGGTCCGCAGTGGAGATGAAGTTCTCAAAGTCATGCCGTGTGAACTGGAAGACCTGAGGATGAGTTCTACTACTAAACTATCCAGCTGTTGTGTCCTTGTCACCACGTGTCCTGAACTAGTGTTTTCCTATAGTATTGTTGTCAGGCGTGTTCTCAAGGCTTTACTTGACCACAACAATTTCCTGGTTGTGCCTTCGATTCGAAGGGTGTGGTTCTTGTAAAGCTTCCCGACAAATCTGATGCGGCTTGTCTTCATCGTCATGTTTATGAGTGGAAAGACCACTCTGTTAGGTTCTTCAAGGTTGAGGAGATGGTGATGGTGCCGGTAGACATCTCTCACGAAGTCCATGGCCTAGTCAGTTATGCGCGGTTCATCCCATAGGTCGGTGGCAAGAAATAGTCTGCAAAGTTTAATTAGTGCAACTTTGCTTGTCTATAGTAAGTACTATTGTTCAGTACTTGATTTGTGTTTGTGAACCCTGTATTATTTAATACTACCGCTTTTGGTGTGTGGTGAGTCCTGGGAATAGTCTATGTTAATGTATGTCCACTCAATTTAGTATGTATATTTTGAAGTATCCGGATCATCTTTTTTGTGATGCCGGTTTCTCAATTATGGTTACACTCCAATATCTGTATGCATTGCAGGGTTTATCGCACCCACCAGGATTTCAGTCCCATGGATGTTCGGTCCATACGATTTGTCACGACCTTTGGACTGTCCTGCTTGTGGGAGTAGGCGGGGGGCCCGCATGCCATCACTACTAGGGAAAAGGCTAGCAGCAGCGCTGGTTTTAGGCCTATCAGCAGCGCGGGTACCCGCGCTACCAATAAGGCTCTATAGCTAACTCTTAGTAGTAGCGCTGCATGTACCCACGCTACCACTATTGACTATAGCAGCAGCGCTTTTCAGGAACGCGCTGCTATTACTTAGTTGTAGTGATTTCCCGGTCCAGCGCTACTGTTATATCTTTCACCATTCCGGCTTCGATAAACTGCAATTTCCAGATACTAGGTACTACTAGATATCAATTTCATAAAGCATTATAGGTACTAGGTTGTACTCCCTCAGTTCGAAATTACTCGTCGTCGTTTTAGTTCAAATTTGAACTCAAACCACGATGAGTAATTTGGAACCGAGGGAGTACTAGATAACAATTTCATATATACTCAACATGCATCCTCAAGCAGTACAAGGTGACATCGATGACAATCATCATATTTAGTTCTAGATGATATCGACGACGATCATCATATGTAGTTCTACATGATATCGACGACGATTATCATATGTAGTTCTAGATGATATCCACGACGATCATCATCCTCAAGCCTGGGCGGTGGGTGTTCCTTATAGTAATTAGGATGGCCTGTCCAGCATGAAGATTCTTGCCAACGAGGAATCTCTTCCACCCAACCGAGTTCAAGTGTGTGCGACAATCTGTGCCCATGCGGTAAGTACATGTGGTGACGGAGCCCCTTGCGGTAAGGCATAATCCAACTGAGCCTTCTTCATCAGGCTCGATAACACAACTCACAGATAGGTTCTTTGGCAATCTCTGAATAAGAAAAACATAGCAATTAATAAATAGCCTAAGCATGTGATCAGACTCTACACTAAAGTATATCATCGAATAGATTTGTAAGTATAACAATACAACATGTATATATCATCAAATTACTACATGCAGTACGTATAACATACCATTTCATGCCGATCGACCATGGTACTTGTCATGCGGGTCACGAATGGCACCCCGACAAAGTCATCACGTGGCGGAATTATGTCCCATAGGTTGCACACCTCCTCCTCGCTCAGCCTCATTCTTTGAGCTATGATGGCTTCATGAAGTGGGTTCTCATCATCTTCATTGAGTGGGTCCTCATTATCTTCATCATCTTCGTCATCTTCCACCAGGTTGATATAAATGAAAACCATCTTGAGTCTTTCTGCTCTGAAGGAGAATCTGATCAACTCACCACTAGTAAGACGCATGTGAGCGAGGAAACGGGCCCATCCATCTCCTCCAATCTGTGACATATTGCATCCTTTCTTGACCTCCATAGTGTACGGCGCCCAGGAGCCTCAAATGTCACAGTGTCTCCTGTCAGCTTGTTAAATTTCAACCTCACATTGCATGGGACGATCTATGTAAGAAAGGCAAAATGACACAATGCAGTAATGCCAACACTAAAAATAAAATAGTTGTTACATTTCATCTAATTTCTTAACGCCGCATGACGAAAACTCGGATGGAAGTAGATGCCGAACAGCTTGCCAGTTGCAAGGCTGCTGGCGCACCTTGACTTGCACAGTCGACATAGTGGTGCTGGTGGTGGCGCCATTTTACTAAATCAACTAAATCAAAATGTTCTAAATCAACTAGCCTACTAAATCAACTAAATCAACTAGCCTACTAAATAAACTAAATCAAAATGATCTAAATCAACTAAATCAACTAGCCTACTAAATCAACTGAATCATATCAACTAAATCGACTAAATCAACTAGCATACTAAATCAACTAGCATACTAAATCCACTAGCATACTAAATCAACTAAATCGAAATGTTACATATGAAAGCCTACTAAATCAAAATGTATTAGGGAGGAGGGACAAGGAGGGGCGACTCGAGGAGGAGAAGATAGTAGGACGGAGGAGGAAGGCAGAGCGAGGAGGGGCCGGCCGGCGGCGAGTGGAGGGAGGACGGATCGAGGAGGAAGGCGGAGCGAGGAGGGGGCGGCCAGCGGCGAGTGGAGGGAGGACGGAGGAGGAGGCCGGTACCGAGTCCAGCAAGGAGGATGAGGCGACAGCGGCGCAGATCGGGGGAGGGGCGACGGGGGAGGACCGGCGGCGCGGGGGGTGAGGAGGAGACCGTGAGTGTGTGTGAGTGTGATCTCTGGATGAGGCTAGTGAGATCTGTAGTTAATTTAGCAGTAGTGATTATTGCCTGAATGCGCTGCTGCTACATTACGTAGCAGTAGCGCTGTCTATTTTAATGCGTTGCTGCTATAACTGGCCTCGCGGTGCCATCGTGGGAATTTTAGCAGTAGCGCCGCTTGGAGTGCACGCGCTACTGATAAACTTGTTTCAGTAGCGAGTTTCCACAGCCCGCGCTACTGCTACTTAGCAGCAGCGCCTGATTTTATAGCGCGCTGCAGGTAAGATTCTATGTATAGGCTTTTCCCTAGTAGTGCATGCGTAGTTGGATAACCAATCTTCTGTTTAGTACTTCAACATAGTGATTTCCTGGTAAGGATTCACTCGTGTCACATCAATTAAATCTTATTGATTTATTGTCTAGATCTTATTGATTTAATGTCATGTTTTCTTTTTTGCTATAATTTTACGATGCAGGTTTTTCCATGTGACATTCATCACAGAATAAACCGTTTGGTTTGCTCTACGATGGATATTTTTGCAGGTTTCACTTATTAGGTCGTGTCAGTAACGAAGGCACTGTCCATCACTTATATTACTGGAAAAAACTGGATCAGTCTGTTGTCTAAGTACAAGTTGAATCCCTATGATGAACTACAGTTCGGTTTAACAAACATGCCACAATTAGTCCTTCTCGCCTTTAAAAGAAATGAAGAAAAAGATTGGATCATGGTCATGAAGCCTAGTCAAGTTAGAAAGCTGATCATAGCAGATCAGACACGATCACCACTGTCTCGCACATCTGTACCACCTTCGGCAATGGATCAAGCACCGACAGTTGCTCTTGCATTGACAGCGGCAGCAGCTCAGTCTGATCCAGCTGAGGATTGGGCACCGACCACGTCAGCAGATCAGGCTGATCTACCGGAGGATCTGGCATCGACATCGGCACCTGCTCCGACACCGGAACCAGCAGTTGCACCGGCAACAGACTGGGCTGTAGTTCGCACTTCATATACTAAAGTCCTTACAAAAACCGACATGTCCACCTTCTTGGTAAGCATTGGCCACCCAAGTGCTTCGTTCTTTTTTCTTTCCATGTTTTTTCACATGATTCACTGTGTTGATCTAATTGTTTTTGTATGTCTTCTTGTTTACAAACAGAGAATTCCTAGAGCAATGAGGGAGTCGTTCAACAATCCGGGCGACCATGGCCAAGTTTCTCTTACCATGCGCAACCTTGGTGTGAATGAACCTGCTCAATATACCGTAAATACAAAGGATGGTCACATGATGATTGATGCTAAAGGATGGTCAAGGTTCAAATCTAAATCATATCTTGCGGTAGGGGATGGTGTCAAAATCGAACTTTCTCGGCAAGGAGAGCTGGTCCAAATCAACTTTGAAATTCTTCAGTAGCAGCACGCAACTGCCGAACTGATCTATCCTCCGAGAGATTCTGATGTAATACTCTGGCATGGTGAAATAAGTGTCCTGTGTGTATAAGTAGTACGACAGTATCATTGATAGAATTGCAACTCTGATTGCTTGTTAGGAACTATCATTTGATTTCATTCCAACAGCTGCCGTGCTTTATTCAATTTTTTGTATTCGCCTTGCGACAGCATCTAAAACCAACGTTGTACCGTCCGCTTGCAATATGAAAAGCGCTAACGTAGAACACATGGGCCCCCAAACATGCAGGCCCACCAGCCTGTGGCCCAAAGTCTAGAACCGTGAGCATGTCTGAGTATTTCTCAGCTGAACCCCCATAACATCAAGATGCATTTTTATGAGTATATTTTATCTTGTGATAGAAAAGGATGAACAAGGGAAGGCCTTATTTTCAAATGTGGAGAGGTGTGTGGGTACCTTTTTGCAAAATTTCCATAGTTTCTTTCCTATCCGTCAGATATAAATCAGACGGACTATATTGCAGGATGGAAGGCACACCATCATCACCAACTCGTCCATACCGTGTTAAAAAAAACTCTGTTTTTTATAAATATATATGTTATATATATTCCCCTTGATTTTTCTTATGTATAAAGTTGTGATATAAAAGATCTGTATATTTCTTTACAGAGGAAGTATCTCTCTGTCACAAATATATTTATGTGTAACTAGTTACTCCTGTCTTCTACTTCCTTTCGCTGATATGTGGGGCATCTGACAACGGGGTCCATGTGCCATATGCACCAAATTAGAGTGCACAACTGCATGGTAGACACACCCCGGTCATAGTGCTGCAGTAATTCCCAATGAGCCGTCAAATTACAGAAAAAATCCCCACCTTTCTAGCTTTAGTAGTAAGCTGGACGGACGAAGCGGCAAAATTTCAATGGTCCTAAATCCCCTTCTCCCTCGTCGGCTTTTTCAGAGAAAACCCCCGCTCGGTGATTGCATAGGGTTTTCTCATGGAGAACCTAGTACGAATTCTTCATCCATCCCCGATAAATCCAAGTCCCTTGGTCACGGGTACTCCTAGGATGGCAACCGCCGCCGTTGATGCATTTTTCTTCCTACTGAATCTAGTGTGTTTCATTTGCAGTGCCCAAAGTGCGAGGACCCTACAGGTTTCTGTGCCCTCGGCGAGACGCCACACTTGTTCATTCTTATCCTAACACAGGATTTTAAAACACGCACAATATGTTCCTGGAATCCTCTTTTCTATCCGGGAGGGTGGCGTTTTTTGAACATGCTGTCGACTAATATGAAAATTTGGATTTCTATATTTGGATAAAAGGTACTAGTACCATGGTCAACACTGACGTGAAGGAAGAAATTATTTCTAGATTTGGATATAGGGAATACATTGTGTTCTCATATTATTTTTCCTGCAGTGCATTCCTTGCTCTGCCAAAACACATGTACTCAAGACGCTCGGCCTTGCCATAACTGAATACACCAGTTTAATGGTCACAGTGAAGACAAGCCATGGATATAAGTTTCGAGTTGGGTTCATGAACCAAGAAGATCGCTGCTTTTTTTATGGCCGAACTTGGATAAACTTTCTCAAGTGTTATAGACTGAAACTTGGCGCACGAATGTTGATGGAAATAACAGAACCTGGTCTCATCTTCACTGTGATCTTCCACCCTGACGTCATTCCAATTGTTCATCCATGTTAGTTTCGTATCTGGTTCTTGCTTCTTGCCTCGATTACCTCTTAATCCACCTATTTTGTCTAACTAATCACAATTTAACTTTATAAGTAGCAGCGAAACTCTCATGAAGATGCTACTTCTAACTAATATTTTCTTATAATTGGTGGCACATGTAGGTTTTTTCAAAGTTAAGCAGGCTACTCATTTGTTATTCTGTAAGAACTCGGCTGTTACTCATGGCACTGAAGTTGACTTGGACGACATCCACAAGTTCCTACACTTTATTGATCGTCTTGAGGTCCTTGTGGGTCGTTTCAATGGTGGAAGGCCATGTGGGATATGTGTGCCACTGCTGCACTCGTTGAACAGGTGCAACTGTGTTGAGAAACTTATGGTATGAGTTGTTTTCTGTTATATATGTTGTTCATAAACTCTTGCTTATGCACAGTTTTACAGCTGTGATCTTCTTGAAACAGGAATTGTCCGGGGTCTATTGTTCCTATACAGATGCCCAACCATGGTCGGGTCAGACTTGCGCTTGGTCACAACATGATGTTTATGTCGACCTACTCCATTCCCCTTAGAGGTGAAAAGATACTTATTCATGGGTGGTCTCAAATAATGAAGGCCCGTCCATCTTGGAGTATAGGACAGAAGATTAAGTTCCTGCTTTTCCATGGCTCTAAAGTGAATATCCTATTTATTGACCACACTGCGAGATGAAGCCACTTTCAGAAGGTTGTGGATGCGCGGGGTGGCACTTGGACCTTGTCCTGGGGCTTGGCGGCCTCACCCTTTGGTTATTAACTGTAGGAAAAGTAGCACTATTCGAGGCATGCTTTGTAAGGTTGAACCTGTATAAGTACGCATACTGCTTTCAGCTATGGTTGTTAAGTGCCCCTGCTAGTTTCAGTTAAGGTTGTTAAGTATTCCTACTACTTTTACAGTTTGTCGTGTTTCTTCAGTCCTGTCTTCCTCCAGCCGCCAAAACCAAACCAGCTCTGGCAGGGCTGCCTGCTTTCGCCTCCCATGGCTGGCTGCGCCTCAGCGCACGCATCGCCGCCCCACCGTATCCTAAATCATTAATGCCGACCTCCGAGGCCTCGCCATTGTCCTTCACGCGCTTTGCTACGCTCACCGGCGGCGCCGCCCTCTTGCGTTGTCAACATGGTCAACAAACAAGAGGAATCGGTAGAGGACTATAGATGGAGAGGATGACAGTAGGGGCCCACCATGATCATGGCCGGATGCAAGGAAGTTCCTCATTATATATATATATATACTCCATTGTCAGCGTATATAGTCAATAGACAAGAGAACAACACAAGATCGGCTGACACCTAGGCCGTAGCTACTCGAGCAGTATTTTTTTTGTTATTATTGTGATGGAGCAGGATTTCAACTGGGTTGTGGCCCGTCTAGCCCAGGCTTATATTTTATGTTCACCACATGACCAGCCCAGCTATTTTTTGTTTGTGAAAATGAGCCCAGTTTATTTTTTTCTGAAGAATACCCAATCCAGGCCTACTTATTTTTCTACGCCCTGATGGGCTGCAACTCTTTCAAGACGCCTGCAAATCTTGAAAGTAATACGAAATGGGCTGTAAATATAAAAAATAGATGACAAATTGGCAATTACTTTATAATTTCTGAATTTTTCACATTTTCAGATTGCAATTTCACGTGGCTTTAACCTAATTCAAATATATATTCAAAGTACTTTAAATCTGGCTCGACATTTCGGTATTAAAAATAGTTTGGAACCCACAGAAATATGCGAAATTCGTTTAAATTTTTAACCCTGGCTCTGGCCAACAAAAAAACGGGCTGCAATAAATTGCATAAGAAGTTGCAATGAGCTAAATATAAATTATTAAAAACATAGGGAATGGTCTGACTTGTGGGCCTATTAACTGACGCGTATGCAAGATTTTATTTATCTATTATATACGACAACAAACGATTCTAGTAGACGTAACCGTTGGATGTCAATCCAACGACCGTCGTGTTTCTTCAATCTCTGATCTTCTTGCTCCAGCCGCCAAATCCAGAGCCGGTGGGACCGCATGCTCCCGCCTCCCGTGGTTGGCTGTGCTGCCGCGCAGGCCTCACCGCCCCCTACTACTCCCACCGCTACCCAAGCCATCCTTCTATTCACCCACATCCCTCCACTGTTGTGGCTTCACCGCCTCCGGGTCATTCCCTTCCTAGGTCTCGTCGTCGTCCATCGCGCTGGTGTTCTCGGCACGGCATGGTGAACGTTGTCAACAAACGACAACATCAGAAGAGGGACGTACATGGAGAGGATGATAGTTGGGACCCACATGGTCCATGGCCACACGCAAGCAAGTACCTCCTTATTATGCCAAAAAGAATGAATATTCTCACTGACAGCTCGGACCCACCAGCTATATCTTCGCACACAAGGAAGTGCCTCCTTATTACGCACAAAAAAATGAATACTTCGCCTGCTAGCTGGGACCCACCATGGTGGGAGGCTGACTTGTGGGCCAACTAAGTTGACGCGGGCGGAGGGCTTTGTCAACTTAGTCGACAAACAATTCTATCACCAATGACCATTGGATTGTTAACATCCAACGGTCGTCCTGCTTCTTCGACCTCTGATTTTCTTGCTCCGGCCGTCCGAACCACCGCGTGCGCTTACCTCCCCTGGCCGGTTGTGCTGCCGCGGAGGCCTCACCGCCCCCTACTACTCCCATCACTGGCCAGGCCCTGCGGCGACAGCAGCCTCACACCGCAGCCGAACCAGTGAACCCTCGTACTCCTCTCCACGTGGGCATCCACTGTCGCGTCTTCCCCGGCCGACTCCACGTCGTTCCCTTCCTAGGCCTCGCCGTCGTCCACCGCCTTGGTGATCTCGGTGCAGTTGTGTCAATGTGGTCAACGAACGACTTCCATCGGAAGAGTACTGTACGTTGAGAGGCTGACAGCTGGCTCCATGGCCGCAGCAAGGAAGTGCCTCCTTATTACGCGCAAAATAATTATTCCTCCACCTGACAGCAGAGACCCACCGGACGGGCCACTATATTTCGTGAAAAGAAACGTTTCCCCCTGACTGCTGGGACCCACCAGCTACATCTTCGCACGCAAGGAAGTGTGTCCATATACGGGCAAAAAATTTGATTCGCCCCCTGACTGCTGGGACCCACCAGCTACATCTTCGCACGCAAGGAAGTGCCTAATAGTCGAGACCCACCTGGTCGAAGCGTACGTAGCTTTGTCATTCTGGTCGCGAACGTGTACGTACATACTGGTCGATGTAGAGGCGTGCACATGTGGTAGTAGAGGCGCGCACGTAGCATGTACACATACGTACATCGGCCAGGCTGCAAGAAAGAAAATACGGCCACGTACGTACATACGAGAAGGGTCTCGAACGCCTACTTGCGCATACGTACGGTCAGGGCTCGTGTACATGGCTGGGTTGGAACGGAGAAACTGTGTTGTCGTCGTGTTCATGGGGTGCCAACCGGCTGGGTCAGAACGGAATGCGTCGTCGTGTTCATCAGGAGCCAACCAGCTTGGACGGAACAACCGATGGAAATGAGGCATGGCGTATCGCAGAACGGAGGAAACGGCCTTGTGTTCGATCGGCAATGGTCGAAACGGGATCCTGTTCATCGGGAGGGGTCTAGTGTACCGCAAAATGGAGGAAACGGACTTCTGTTGGACGTCCTACGGTCAAAATGGGGTCTTCTTGACCAGGATGGGTGTGGCGTACCGCAAAACGGAGGAAACGGACTTGTGTTGGAGCTCTACGGTCGAAACGGGGGTCCTGTTCATCGGGAGGGGTGTGGCGTACCGCAAACGGGACTCCACAGGCTACTGTTCATCCACCGTCGACCTCCTCCAGCCTCCACCTGCGACTATTCATCCACGGGCTCCTATTCATCCAGCCTCCACCGCGCGCTCCTCCACTGGCTACTGTTCAACCAGCCCTCTCCACGGGGTCCTGTTCAACCACCCCTCCACGGGCTACTGTTCATCCAGCCCTCCACCGGCTACTATTCAACCAACCCTCCACCGGCTACTGTTCAACCAGCCCTCCACGGGGTCCTGTTCATCCAGCCCTCCACGAGGTCCTTTTCATCCACCGGCTCGATCGATCGGGGTACTGTTCATCCAGCGGCAACGATCTCTACTACCATGGGGTCCTGTTCATCTAACCCCCCACAGGGAACTGTTCATCCAAACCCCCTCAACAACGCTCACTATTCATCCAGAGGCAGCATCGATTGGCTTTAGTTAGCAGCAGTAGCGAAGGAATCACACTCGGGTTCAGTTAACAGCAAGGGATCGATCGATCGCTCGGGTTCAGTAACGCGTAGCCTGCAGTGCAATCACTCGGGTTCAGTTAGAGCCCAACGCCTCCCTCGGGTTCAGTTAGATCCCAATGCCTCACACATACGCGCATACGTACGAGAGAAACGCGCATCGCTCGGCTCCCGACCTCCCACCGTAACCAGGAACTCCCCGATATTTTCCTCGCCCTCGCTTCTACCATGGTTTTTTCCATCATGGACGGCCCAAAGAATGTCATCCAGCTACGTCTCCGGCCCGCCCAGGATGAAAAACCCATTTTCTATCATGATTTTTTGTCATAGAAGTAGGGCCCCACCACATTTATGATGATACCGGGTTTTGTCACAATTATCGTCATAGAAGTGTCATAAGTATGACACAATTTTTTTCGTTTGGCCCAAAATGTCACGGATGTGTCTTTTTTGTAGTGAGGACGCGTGCGGTATGTTTAATCTCACCCTAAATCGGTTGGCATGGCCTACTTTCCTGAACATATTCTAAATATTGCTACATTTGGATAAAAGGTGCCACATGCACCATATACGTCAAAGGGGATTTTCCCCCTCTTCTTTCTATATTAGGAAAATTAATGATGTATTGTTCTTTCGATTACTCTCATATTTCCATGACATCATGTTTACCCTATCTGTCTAATTATAGATTTTTGTCCTTGAATTTCAACCGTTGTATAGTTCTTTCAATTTGGGCCCATATTTGCATGTTACCATATTTTCTTTAACAATCCTACCATTTTCTGCAGCTCATCCCTTGCTATGCAATAGATTATGTAGTGCACAATCTTTCCCTTTACATAGATCAAGACTGCACGGATGTCGTACTGCACACAAACCATGGATTTACAATCATTGCTACTATAAGACTTGATGAACGTGGTGACTCATATTTTGGCACTAGCCTTTGGAAAGAAATTTCTAAGTTTTATCGACTAAAAGCTGGAACTAGAATTACACTGCACATAAAAGGGCCTGGTCATGAGATATATGCTAACCTCCCTAACAAAATCATCTGTCCAGACTTTGTTCGAAGTAAGTTTTCTTTACAACTATCTGCATGTTGACTTACCCAGCACTGTCAAATGAACTATGTAGTATTTAAGCAACCAACTGTTATTCCCTTTTCTTACTATATTCCTACCTAATAACTTCTAGTTACCAATACACTGTTCTATTGCCCTGTTTTAACTAAATATTCCCTATAATCCCATTTCTATCAGAAAGCGCCGCTGACAAGGAGACTCCGTAGATGGAGAATGGGGCTGCCAACAAGCGGAGGCGGGGCGAGCTAGAACCGCAAGCGACTCCAGTAGGCCTAGACTTCATCAGCAGCCTCCCCGATGATATGTTGACAGTCATCATCTCCCTCCTCCCAATCAAATATGGGGTGCGGACAAACGTCCTTTCCCGATGGTGGCGCCCCTATGGAAGTCTAGCCCTCTCGACCTCATTGACACCCACGAGCTCTACCATGGCTACCACAAAAGCTTGGATGTGTTCTCCAAGATCCTTGACAGTCACCTTGGCCCAACTAGAGGCCTTAGAATGTGCAAGTTCCATTCCAATGGCAAGGACCGAGCCAAGCTTGACGACTGGTTCCGATCCCCCACCCTAGATCAGCTCGAGGAGCTCACTTTTGATGATGGGCATATGGAGTCGCTGCCAATGTCCGCACTCCGCCTCGCGCCCATGCTGCGCGTCGCCAAGTTCAGGAACTGCCATTCACCCCCTCCTTAATGACGCGCCCGCTCTTATTCTACCACGACTGAAGCACCTCGAGCTCGTCGCCGTCTGACTCTTAAACAGTGACATGGGGCGCCTGCTCTGTGGCTATACTACACTCAAGTACCTTCGTCTTCAGGCGATCAATGGGTTGAGTACCTTCCACACCACCTCCATGACTCTCCGGACTATTTATGTGTGTTGCTGGTGCGGCAGGAAGACATCACAAGATGTGTACAACGGTATGGTCATTGAGGACACACCTGCACTTGAGAGATTACTTGTAGTTGATCAAGAAGGTCCAACAAGAATTAATGTCATTTCTGCACCAAAATTGACATTGGTGGGCTACTCGTCTGACAAATACTCCGAACTTGTTATTGGATCCACACCCGTTCAGGTACAACAGTCGCCTTCTACCTCTCCTTCTACAAATTAACATTATTTCTAATTTTGAAGATGTTTGTTCATCTGTCATTCTAAAAATGATTCCGACAAGCTTGACCCCGAAATGGTGCACAGTGAAGGTCTTGGCACTAGAATCTATTAGCCCCAACCTGGAGCAAGTTTTCAGTTTCCTAAGATGCTTTCCGTGCCTGGAGAAGCTATATATCGAAGTGATGTTCCTTTCCTGTTAAATGTTAACCCTAAGGGAGTTCAATTTGTGACACCTTTTTCCAAGTTAACAATGACAATGTACTGTGATTTCTGAAGCATTCTTTTGGAGTATTCCGTACATACATATTCCGCCCCCCATATGGTTACAATCAATAAGCATTTCTCCTTTGGATTCATCTGTACTAGTTTTCTTAGGGAACTTTTCATCCACTCCAACCTCTTGTGAAGAAGGATACATTTTTCTAGAATGTAATCAATTTCCCATGTTAATCATGAAAGATCGAAGATGGCATGTTAGTGCATTTTACAAATCCTGTAAACCAAATAGGCCTGTAGTAATGTTCAAAACTGCATGTAGGCACTAACAGGTTTTCTTCGTTTGCAGATGAGATTAGGCCCAATGGTGGATAATGTGATACAATATAACAATCACGTCGAATGCCTAGATCTGCATCTCTCAGAAATTACTTTGAACTCCTACCGAGGGACCTTACTGGAGATTATATTCGCCAGGTTCTTTGTTCTCAGAGCAAGGGTGCTAAAGGAAATGAGGTTTGCCCTACATTTATTTCGCAAAAATGAATGGTTTGTCGATCAGCGCCAGCGCCTGTGGCAGAATGGAATAGGCTCCAAAAATGTTGAATTTCATTTTGGAACTTCAGATGATAGAGTAATCGAAAGTCATCGTGTCAACCCCATACATGACTTATCAGTGGATGACCCCTTTGCAAAAATTGTGAGGTTTTGAAACCAGACTTAGAAGTGGTAATATTAGTCTAAACCTCTCTGATATCCATGTTCAGCGGATCGGCACGAGCATTTGCAGCTGATGAGCTGAATTTCATTTCTAATATCAGTTTGAACCTTGTAATCTTTGAATTTGAGCCATATAACTCTGGAATTTGAAGCTTGTAATATTTCGAGCTTTTGTGGTACAATCGTTGAAATGGCATCGTATGAGACTCGTATATTGGTAGCACCATTTTGACCTTAATATGCAATGGTCTTAGATTTTATTAACCATTCTCGAATCTGTTTACCTTGTCGATCTCACAGCACACCATCTGTATAGCTAAATCGACTGCGATCTTCGACATTATTGCACATAGTTGGTTTCTTCCACTGTGTGGCCTATAGAGCGCAGAATTAATTATCGCACTCGAGTGTCCATCATAACCCTTTTGTGTAACTTCGGGTAAAATTATGACCGAAGTCATTCCACACACTTCATTTTTTACAAATCTTTTTGCCAATAAACGCCCACGATTTGTCCCTCTTCTAGCCAACGCGTGGCCAAACTAACAGGGCGAGAACCTTGCATGGTAAACTGTGTGGTAGCGCGGGAACATGCTCACTAACGATACATTTGGCGCCTCTTCGAGCCCACGTGTGCGGTGCGGTGTTGTCAAGCGTGCACTGGAATCCTCCGCTATGAACGCTGTGACAAGACGTGACGATTACAGGCCGGCCGGCCCCCATTTATTACAGCGGCCAACGTTTCGATCACGCCCCACCATTGCAAGAAGCACACCCAACATGAGAAATTCTTAGAGGGTATCATGTGCGGCTCCAATGGCGCTCCGAACGGCTGCCGACGACGAGCAGCAGTTCACCATGCGTGTCATGATGGACACCCACAGAAGGTTCATGGACGTCTCGGTGGTGTACACCAAAGACCCGGTCTGGGTGGAGCACTCCATCCACATCATGGAGTTGTTGCTTGCTGAGGAGAAGTATAAGGTGGTCAAGTTCGACCTCGAGTACACCCGCGCTCATGCCGGGTCTCATCACAAGGTCGCCATCGCCCAGATATGTGTGCGCCACCAGGTCCTCGTCTACCACTACTACATGGCCACAAGGCCTTGCGAGCATTTCGCTAGGTTTATCAACAGCCCCCACTACATGTTCACTATGGTGGACATCACCAACGATGTAAAGGCGCTCGAGAATTCGGGCATCGCCTGCCAGAATCTTGTCGACATCCAGGGCCAATACAAGATCTGGGGCAGCAAGGAGCATGAGAAGGACTCACTGGTTCACCTCGCCGAGGCCATCATCGACCCCTACTATAGAGACATGAAGGATTCATGCACCAAGGACAAGCGTGCCTGGCACTCGGCCTGGATGGAGAAACTCGACAAAGCTCGTGTCGTGTACGGGGCCAAGGAGGCATACACGAGCTACGACATGTACAGGCAGATCATTGACATGAGGAAGTGCCTCCTTCCCTAAAATGACCAGGGATCCAGCCGGAAGCAGAGCAATGGCAAGCATCATCGCAACAATAAGTAGATGATTAGATCCTCGTTTCTCCTACTTTACTATGCATGTAATTTCTTACTTAGGTGTGTGGAAATGTTATGTGTGTAGTCACTTGTGCAATTGTATGCTTAGTTTCGTTATGCAATGCTGTCTTTTTAAGTATATATGTTGATGCTCTATAGACACAGCGTAGATGTTGCATGGACAAACAAAATCACACCGCACATGCACTAAACAATGGAACCTGTCGGTGATGTTTTCATCAATCACTCACAATTGTATACCAGCAATCGTTTGCTCACAACACACACGGCTTGTTAGTAGTAATCATTTGTGTTGTTATCGGTCTTCGCACAAGTTTCCAATTACAGACATGTTTGCCGCATATCACACACATCTTGTTAAGTTGAACCATTTTTGTTCTCATGTCTCAACGCAAAAAGTTCATCCGAGTGAACCGCATGCCGTATATCGCACACACCTTTGATTTGGCTGGCCGTTTCTTTTGTGTTGCCTAATCAGAAATAGTTCATCCGAGTGAACTGTATGTTGTATACCGGACACACCTTCATCTGGCTTTCCATTTCTTTTGATCCTCCTCATCACAAACAGATAATTGAGCTGAACTATATGCCCTGCATCGCACAGGCAACTAAAATCTGAACCGTCCTGCATCGCAAACGTTTCGCACCTTTTTGACAGTTTTTACACCACCGTTTGGGATTATGGCATCACACACAGTTTCATCGAAGGGTCTCTGATCGTAGTGTTGCATTAGCAGCATCCTGCAGTAGTGTTTCTAGATCAGTTAACAGTCTTTTGCAAAATCAATTTAATATCTCTATTGCTCAATTCTACTTGACCGCTAGACTGAGGATGATATGGAGATGCAATTCTATGGTTAACATCATATTTAGCAAGCATTTTACGGAAAGCACCATGAATAAAATGTGAACCACCATCAGTCATTAAATATCTAGGGACTCCAAACCTCGGAAAAATAACTTCTTTAAGCATCTTAATAGAAGTGTTATGATCAGCACTACTAGTTGGAATAGCTTCAAAATACTTAGTAACATAATCAATAATAACTAAAATATGTGTATACCCATTAGTGGAAGGAAACGGTCCCATATAATCAAAGACCCAAACATCAAATGGTTCAATAACAAGTGAATAATTCATAGGCATTTTCCTGACGTCTACTAATATTACCAATTCTTTGACATTCATCACAAGACAAGACAAAGTTACGAGCATCCTTGAAGACAGTAGGCCAATAAAAACCAGATTGCAATACCTTATGCGCAGTTCTATCTCTAGCATGGTGTCCTCCGTAGGCCTCGGAGTGACATTTGCGTAGGATCTATTCCTGTTCATGCTCAGGTACATAACGTCTAATAACACCATCTACTCATTCTTTATAAAGGTGTGGGTCATCCCAAAAGTAATGTCTTAAATCATAGAAAAATGTTCTATTTTGCTAGTATGTGAAACTAGGTGGTATAAATTTAGCAACAATGTAATTAGCATAATCAGCATATCATGGAGTATTACGAGAAGCAATTATCACAACTAATTGCTCATCAGGAAAGCTATCATCAAAAGGCAGTGGGTCATCAAGAAAATTTTCTAACCTAGACAAGTTGTCTGCAACGGGGTTCTCACCTTTCTATCAATAATATGCAAATCAAATTCTTGTAACAAGAGAACCCATCTAATAAGTCTAGGTTTAGCAGCTTTCTTTTTCGTGAGATATTTAATAGCAGCATGATCAATGTGAACAGTTACTTTGGAATCAACTTTATAAGATCTGAACTTATCACAAGCAAATACAACTACTAAAAATTCCTTTTCAATAGTAGCATAATTTCTTTGGGCACTATCTAGAGTTTTACTAGCATAATGAATAACATTCAATTTCTTATCAACTCTTTGTCCTCAACTACATAATCACTAGCGTCGCACATAATTTCAAAGGGTAAATCCCAATTAGGTGGTTGAAAAATAGGTGCAGAAATCAAGGCTTTTTTAAGTATTTCAAATGCTTCTTCACAATCATCATCAAAAACAAAAGGAACATCTTTTTGCAAGAGATTAGTGAGAGGCCTAGAAATTTTAGAGAAGTCTTTAATAAACCTACTATAGAAACAAGCATGACCAAGGAAACTTCTTATACCTTTGATATCTTTAGGACACGACATTTTTTCAATAGTGTCTACTTTAGCTTTATCAACTTCAATACCTCTTTTAGAAATTTTATGCCCGAAGACAATACCTTCATTAAACATAAAGTGGCACTTCTCCCAATTCAAGACAAGATTAGTTTCTTCACATCTCTGCAAAACTCGATCAAGGTTGCTTAAGCAATCATCAAAAGAAGTTCCATAAACGGAGAAATCATCCATGAAAACCTCCACAATCTTTTCACAAAAGTCAGAGAATATAGTAGTCATACATCTTTGAAAGGTAGCAGGTGCATTGCGTAAACCAAAAGGCATACATCTATAAGAAAAAGTACCGAAAGGGCAAGTAAAAGTGGTCTTTTCTTGGTCCTCTTTTGACACAGGTATTTGAGAAAAACCAGAATAACCATCTAGAAAGCAAAAATGTGTATGTTTGGATAGTCTTTCTAGCATTTGATCAATAAAAGGTAAAGGGTAATGATCTTTTCTAGTAGTTTTGTTCAATTGCAAAAATCAATTACCATTCTATAACCTATAATAATTCTTTGTGGAATCAATTCATTCTTATCATTAGGAACAACAGTAACACCTCCCTTCTTAGTGACACAATGTACAGGACTTACCCATCTACTATCAGCAATAGGATAAATTGTACCTGCCTCCATAAGCTTTAGTATTCATCTCTTACCACTTCTTTCATCTTAGGATTGAACCATCATTGATGATCAACAACTGGTTTAGCATCAGGCTCCAATAATTTTGTGCTGACATAGAGTGGGACTAATGCACTTAAGATCATCAAGAGTATATCCAATAGCGGCACGGTGCTTCTTCAGAGTTTTCAATAATTTCTTTTCTTCATGCTTTGAAAGGTTAGCACTAATAATAACAGGATATATCTTCTTTTCATCAAGATAAGCATATGTTAGAGTATCAGGTAATTGTTTAAGCTCAAACACGGGATCACCCTTGGGTGGAGGAGGATCCCCAAGGATTTCAACAGGCAAATTGTGTTTCAAAATAGGCCCTTGATTAAAGAATATTTCATCTATTTCCCTTCTTTCATTCATAAACATATCATTTCCATGGTCTAGCAAATATTGTTCTAGAGGATCAGTAGGAGGCACGACAATAGAAGAAAGACCAATAATTTAATCTTTATTAGGCAATTCTTTATCATGGGGTTGTCTACAAAATTTATAGAAATTAAAATCATGAGACATATCCCCTAAACCAACAGTAACAATATCTTTCTTGCTGTCTATCTTAACATTAACAGTATTAAAAAAGGTCTACCAATTATAATGGGAAAACGTCATCTTGTGGGGAAGCAAGAACAAGAAAATAAGTAGGATATTTTATTTTCCCACACAAGACTTTGACATCTCTAACAATCCCAATTGGTGATATAGTATCTCTATTGGCAAGCTTAATAGTAACATCAATATCTTCTACCTCAGCAGGTGCAATATCATTCATAATTTCTTGATATAAGGAAAAAGGAATTGCACTCACACTAGCACCCACATCACATAAGCCATGATAACAATGATCTCCTATTTTAACAGAAACAACGGGCATGCCAACAATGGGTCTATGTTTATCTTTCATATCAGGTTTAGCAATTCTAGAAGCTTCATCACAGTAATAAATAACATGCCCATCAATATTATAGACCAAGAGATCTTTAACCATAGCAATACTAGGTTCAACTTTAATTTGTTCAGGGGGTGTAGATGTTCTAGTATAACTCTTACAAAACCACAGTTGATGCTTTAGCATGATCCTTTATTCTAACAGGAAAAGGTCGTTTCTCAATATAAGCAGTAGGAACAACAGGATCAACATTATAAATAATAGTTTCTTCTTCAACTTTAATAGGTTCTACTACTTTCACTTCAATGGGAGGATGATATTTAAACCACTTCTCCTTAGGGAGATCAACATGAGTAGCAAAATTTTTACAGAAAGAAGCTACTATCTCATAGTCAAGTCCATACTTAGTGCTAAAATCACAAAAAGCATATGTATCCATAAAAGATTTAACACAATCAAACTTAAGGTTTGTACCTGACTCCTTACCTTCTTTGAGTTCCCAATCTTCAGAGTTGCATTTAATTCTCTCCAATTAATCCCATTTGAATTCAATAGTCTTCTTCATAAAAGAACCAGTATAAGAAGTATCGAGCATGGATCGATCATTATGAGAAAGCCGAGCAAAAAAATTGGATAATAATTTGTCTTGAGAGCTCATGATTGGGGCATGAATATAACATTGAATTAAGCCTCCCCCAAGCTTGAGTGATACTCTCTCCTTCATGAGGCCAATATATATATATATAATTCGGATCATGATGAACTAGATGCATAGGATAAAACTTCTGATGAAATTCCAATTTCAATCGGTTGTAGTTCCGTGATCCAAGATCATCACATAGCCTATACCATGTCAATGCGTTTCCCTTCAAAGATAAAGGGAGGACCTTATTCTTGACAACATCTTCGGGAAAACATGCAAGCTTAAATAATCCACAAACTTCATCCACATAGACTTGGTGCATATCAGGATGTAATGTTCCATCTCCTACATAAGGATTAGCTAGCAGTTTCTCTATCATACCCAAAGGGATTTCATAATAAATATTTTCAGTGGGTGCATAAGGTTGAGGAGCAACTTCTTGCTCTACCGGTCGAGGTGAAGATACCTCGAACAAGCCCCTCAAAGGATTATTTTCCATAGTAACAAGTGACAGTAAATTTCAGCACACTATATAAATGTTTCCTTACCAAAGGCACTTCACTCCCTGGCAACGGAGCTAGAAAAGAGTATTGACGACCCACAAGTATAGGAATCTATCGTAGTCCTTTTGATAAGTAATAGTGTCAAACCCAACGAGGAGCAGAAGGAAATGACAAGCGGTTTTTAGTAAGGTATTGTCTACAAGCACTGAAATTATCGATAACAGATAGTTGTGTGATAAGATAATTCATAACGGGTAACAAGTAACAAAAGTAAATAAGGTGCAGCAAGGTGGCCCAATCCTTTTTGTAGCAAAGGACAAACCTAGACAAACTCTTATATAAAGCAAAGCACTCCCGAGGACACATGGGAATTACAGTGAAGCTAGTTTTCATCGTGCTCATATGATTTGCATCTGTTACTTTGATAATTTGATATGTGGGTGGACCGGTGCTTGGGTGCTGCCCTTCCTTGTACAAGCCTCCCACTTATGATTAACCCCTCTCGCAAGCATCTGCAATTACAAAAGAAGAATTAAGATAAATCTAACCATAGCATGGAACATATGGATCCAAATCAGCCCCTTATGAAGCAACGCATAAATTAGGGTTTAAACTTCTGTCACTCTAGCCACCCATCATCTACTTATTACTTCCCAGTACCTTCCCCTAGGCCCAAATCATGGTGAAGTGTCATGTAGTCGACATTCACATAACACCACTAGAGGAGAGACAACATACATCTCATCAAAATATCGAACGAATACCAAATTCAGATGATTACTTATAACAAGAATTCTCCCTTGTCCTCGGGAACAAACATAACTACTCACAAAGCATATTCATCTTCGTAATTAGAGGAGTAAGAATTATCATTAAGGATCTGAACATATGATTGATACGTTTGCTACCTCTTGAGCATTTTGTTGGTTTTCCCTTGAAGAGGAAAGAGTGATGCAGTAAAGCAGCATAAGTATTTCCCTTAGTTTTTGAGAACCAAGGTATCAATCCAGTAGGAGATCACGCTCAAGTCCCACGCACCTACACAAACAAATAAGAACCCCGCAACCAATGCGAAAAAGGGGTTGTCAATCCCTTCACGGTCATTTACGAGAGTGAGATCTGATAGATATGATAAGATACTATTTTTGGTATTTTTATAATCAAGAGAAATAAAGATGCAAGGTAAAAAAAGGCAATAGAAATAACTAAGTATTGGAAGATTAATATGTTGGAAGATAGACCCGGGGGCCATAGGTTTCACTAGTGGCTTCTCTCAAGAGCAAAAGTATTACGGTGGGTAAACGAATTACTGTCGAGCAATTGATAGAATTGAGCATAGTTATGAGAATATCTAGGTATGATCGTGTATATAGGCATCACGTCCGAGACAAGTAGACCGAAACGATTCTGCATCTACTACTATTACTCCACACATCGACCGCTATCTAGCATGCATCTAGAGTATTAAGTTCAAGAGAACAGAATAATGCTTTAAGGAAGATGACATGATGTAGAGGGATAAACTCATGCAATATGATATAAACCCCATCTTTTTATCCTCGATGGCAACAATACAATATGTATCGGTACCCTTTCTGTCACTGGGATCGAACACTGCAAGATTGAACCCAAAGCTAAGAACTTCTCCCATTGCAAGAAAGATCAATCTAGTAGGCCAAACCAAACTGATAATTCGAAGAGACTTGCAAAGATAAACCAATCATACGTAAAATAATGCAGAGGAGAATCAAATATTATTCATAGATAAACTGGATCATAAACCCACAATTCATCGGATCTCGACAAACACATCGCAAAAGAAGATTAAATCGAATAGATCTCTAAGAGAATCGAGAAGAACTTTGTATTGAGATCCAAAGAGAGAGAAGAAGCCATGTAGCTAATAACTATGGACCTGAGGTCTGAGGTGAACTACTCACACATCACCGGAGAGGCCATGGAGTTGATGTAGAGTCCCTCCGTGATCAATGCCCCCTCCGGTGGAGCACCGGAAAAGACCCCGAGATGGGATGTCTCGAGTACAGAAGGTTGCGGCGGTGGAATTAGGTTTTCCTGGTGCTCCTGGATGTTTGGGGGTACGTGGATATATATAGGAGGAAGAAGTACGTCGGTGGAGCAACAGAGGGCCCACGAGGGTGGAGGGCGCGCCCAGGGGGGTAGGCGCGCCCCCCTGCCTTGTTCCTTCCTCCCTTGTTTCTTGACGGCCACTCCAAGTCTCCTGGATCACGTTTGATGAGAAAATCACGTTCCCGAAGGTTTCATTCCATTTGGACTCTGTTTGGTATTCATTTTCTTCGAAACCCTAAAATAGGCAAAAAAAATAGCAATTTGGGTTGGCCCTCCGATTAGTAGGTTAGTCCCAAAACTGATATAAAAGTGTAAAATAAAGCCCATTAACATCCAAAATAGATAATATAATAGCATGGAGCAACCAAAAATTATAGATACGTTGGAGACGTATCAACGTCCATTTTGCAGCATGTTTACCTACTGTTATTTATAATGTTTTTATGCATAATAATGCTTTTTGGAGTAATTCTAATGCCTTTTTGTCTCATAATATGCAAGGTTCACACAAAGAGGGAGACTTCCGGCAGCTAGAAATCTGGACCTGAAAAAGCTACGTCGGGCCACCTATTCTACACAACTCCAAATGAGCTAAAACTTCATGAGGAATTTTGATGGAATATATGAAAAATACTAGAGCAAATAACTATCGGAGGGGGGCCACGTGGTGAGCACAAGACACCATGGCGTGCCAGGCCCCCCAGGCGTGCCTTGGTGGGTTATGCTCAGCCCATCCCACCTCCGATGTCCGTCCTCTGGTACATAAGTCATTTTGACCTGGAAAAAATAAGGAGAGGACTTTCGGGACGAAGGGCCGCCATCTCGAGGTGGAACTTGGGCAGGAGCACTTTTTCCCTCCAGCGGAGCAATTCCGCCGGGGGAACTTCCCTCCCAGAGAGGGAAATCATCGTCATCGTCATCACCAACAACTCTCCCATCTTGGGGAGGGCAATCTCCATCAACAACTTCAACAACACCATCTCCTCTCAAACCTTAGTTCATCTCGTGTGTTCAATATTTGTATCACATTGGTACTTGTGGGTGACTAGTAGTGTTGATTACATCTTGTAGTTGATTACTATATGGTTTATTTGGTGGAAGATTATATGGTCATATCCAATATGCTATTTAATACCCCTCTGATTGAGCATGATTATCATTCGTGAGTAGTTACTTTTGTTCTCTAGGTCACGGGAGAAATCATGTTGCAAGTAATCATGTGAACTTGATATGTGTCCGATATTTTGATAGTGTGTATGTTGTGATTCCCTTAGTGGTGTCATGTGAATGTCGACTACATGACACTTCACCATATTTGGGCCTAAGGGAATGCATTGTGGAGTAGTTATTATATGATGGGTTGCTAGAGTGACAGAAGCTTAAACCCTAGTTTATGCGCTATTCCGTAAGGGACCGACTGGATCCAAAAGTTTAATGCTATGGTTAGAATTTATTCTTAACAATTTTCTCGTAGTTTTGGATGCTTGCGAGAGGGTTAATCATAAGTAGGAGGTTTGTTCAAGTAAGAACAACACCTAAGCACCGATCCACCCACATATCAAATTATCAATGTAGCGAACACAAATCAACTCAACATGGTGAAAGTGACCAGATGAAATTCCCGTGTACCCTCAAGAACGCTTTGCTTATTATAAGAGACCGTTTGGCCTGTCCTTTCCCTCAAAAGGATTGGGCTACCTTGCTGCACTTTGGTTACTATTACCATTACTTGCTTGTTACAAATTATCTTGCTATCAAACTGCTCGCTACTTATAATCATAGTGCTTGAAGACATTACCTTGCTGAAAACCACTTGTCATTTCCTTCTGCTCCTCGTTGGGTTCGACACTCTTACTTATTGAAAGGACTACAATTGATCCCCTATACTTGTCGGTCATCAATGCTCTTCTCTGGCAGCGTTTCTGGGAAGTGAAGCGCTCTTGGTAAGTAGAAATTGGTAAGGAAACATTATTACTACGTGTTGAAATTTATTGTCACTTGTTACTATGGAGAACAATCCGTTGAGGGGTTTGTTTGGGGTATCTTCACCTCGATCGGAACCACAATTAGTTGCCCCTCGACACACTACACCTACTGAAAATATTGAATATGAAATTCCTTCGGGTATGATAGAACAACTTCTAGCTAATCCCAGTGTAGGAGATGGAACCGAACATCCTGATATGCACTCAATATATGTGGATGAAATTTGTGGATTGTTTAAGCTTGCAGGTTTACCCAGAGATGAAGCTGAGAAGAAGGTTTTCCCTTTATCTTTGAAGGGAAAATCATTGGCATGGTATAGGCTATGCGATGATATTGGATCTTGGAACTGGAATCGATTGAAATTGGAGTTTCACCAAAAAAATATCCTATGCATCTAGTTCATCTTGATCGGAATTATATATATATATATATATATATATATATATATATATATATATAAAATTTTGGCCTCGTGAAGGAGAAAGTATCGCTCTAGAATTGGGGAGGCTTAAGTCAATGTTATATTCATGCCCCAACCATGAGCTCTCAAGAGAAATTATTATCCAGAACTTTTATGCTCGGCTTTCTCATAATGATCGATCCACGCTCGATACTTCTTGTACTGGTTCCTTTAGGAAGGAGACTATTGAATTCCGTTGGGATCTTTTAGAAAGAATTAAATGCAACTCTGAAGATTGGGAACTCGATGAAGGTAAAGAGTCAGGTATTAAGCTTAAGTTTGAATTGTGTTAAATGTTTTATGAATACCGATGCTTTTCATAAGTTTAGCACTAAATATGGACTAGACTCTGAGATAGTAGCCTCCTTTTGTGAATGTTTTGCTACTCATGTTGATCTCCCTAAGGAGAAGTGGTTTAAATAGCACCCACCTATTAAACAAGAAATTGAAGAACCGGTAATATCTAAAGATGAAACTATTATTTATAATGTTGATCCAGTTGTTCTTACTACTTATATTGAAAAACCACCTTTCCTTGATAGGATGAAGGAACATGCTAAAATTTCAACTGTGGTCAATAGAAGTTATATTAAAACACCTAAGCCAGCTGAACAAATCAAAGTAGAACCTAGTGTTGCTATGATTAAGGATCTCTTGGTTGAAAATATAGATGGGCATGTTATTTACTTCTGTGATGAAGCTGCTAGAATTGCCAAACACGATGAAAAAGATAAACATAAACCTGTTGTTGGCACGCCTGTTGTTTGAGTTAAGATAGGAGATCACTGCTATCATGGTTTATGCGACATAGGTGCTAGCGTGAGTGCTATTACTTTTACCTTATATCAAGAAATTATGAATGACATAGCACCCACTGAGATAGAAGACATAGATGTCACTATTAAACTTGCTAATAGAGACACCATCACACCACTTGGGATTTTTAGAGATGTTGAAGTCTTGTGTGGGAAAATAAAATACCCTACCGATTTTTTTGTTCTTGGTTCCCCACAAGATGACTTTTGTCCCATTATCTTTGGTAGATCTTTCTTGAACACCGTTAATGCTAAAATAGATTGTGAGAAACAAATTGTCGGTGTTAGCTTTGGTGATGAGTCTCGTGAGTTTAATTTTTCCAAGTTTAGTAGAAAACATCATAAGGAATAATTGCCTAGTAAGGATGAAATTGTTGGTCTTGCTTCTATTGTTGTACCTCTTACTGATCCTTTAGAACAATATCTGCTAGATAATGAAAATGATTTACATATGCATGAAAGAAATGAAATAGATAAGATTTTCTTTGAACAACGTCCTCTTCTTAAACACAATTTGCCTATTGAAACTCTAGGTGGTTCTCCTCCACCTAAAGGCGATCCTATGTTTGAATTAAAACAATTACTAGACACATTGAAATATGCTTACCTTGTTGAGAAAAGGATATATCAGGTTATTATTAGTGGTAACCTTTCAAAACATGAAGAAGAAAGATTATTGAAAGTTCTAAGGAAGCACCGAGCTGCTATTGGATATACTCGTGATGATCTGTAACATCCCAAATTTTCAATTTGGAATGTTATACATTAGATCATCACTACATATCATATTTTATTGCTTTTGACCTGATCCAGAAATTCTACGCCACTCAAGGACCCACAAAGAGAGTTGGGGATTTCGTTATTTTCATATTTGAGTTTTCTCAAATTTTGAAAATAGGATCATTTGATTTTATTTATTTTATCTTCAATTATTTCTATTATAATATATGAGAGAGGTAATAAAATGACTTTCCCAAAATAAAGAAATATTAAGGATTTAATAAAAAAATCAAATAAGATTTTATTTCGGAGTTTTTGGCTAGTTTTATTTGAATTTAGGAAAAATTGCATGTTTTTCAAAACTGCATTTTGAGCCAGGAAAATGTTGGTCTCGTTCTAAATATTTTATTTAGGCGGTGAAAATTTATATTGGCATTTTTAGAATTTTATTTTATTTCCAGAATTTTTCTTAGTTTCGGCGGAATTTTTTTTTAAAGTACCGCACGCCCGACTGGGCCGAAGACCCAGGCGAGCCAGGCCAGGCCCGCGCCGCCGCCGCCTCTCCCCGCGGGAGTCCGACCCGCCGCCGCCGAGTCCGGCCGGGGCACGCCTCCCGAGGCCGACCCCGACCCGACGCCCCCTTACCCAAGCCGGAC
>NC_041390.1:446533173-446558120 GCF_002162155.2 Triticum dicoccoides | reverse complement strand
GGAGCCCCGAGTTCCGCCAGTTTCCGACGAGGTAGCCGCCGTCCGCCGCCGGTTTTCTAAAGAAAACCGATTTGGTTTTTTTTGAAAACCATAGGTTTTAATTTTTTTTAATTTAGATTGGTTTATTTTTTCGGTTCACTTATTTAGCGAGCGTTCGCTCTTTCGTTCGTTTTAACGGACGAGTTAACCATTTTGTTTCAGTTAACAAACGTTCGTTCATTAATCTGTTCGTCAGTTTTTCTTTTTCTCGGATTTTCTACGATTATTTCTGATCGCAATTTCTGATCCGATTTTCGTTTTAGTATAACATTTCGCTCGTTTATGGGAATCAGGCGATTCAAGCGCCTAGAGTTTCATCTCGAAACCCTCTTTCCGTTTAACCAACTCAAACAAGTTTTTGTTTCTGTAAAGTTTGACTTAAGTCCAGATTAGTAAACGAAGCTCGTTTCTTTCACCATTTGACTTTCGTTGTTCCGTTCGATTTGTTTCTTTTTGCAAACCGGAGTTCTTAAGTTGAACTTTCTTGTATTGTGTTTTACCTGTGCATTAGATGAGTGCTTATTGTATGCTTGTTTGTTTGCGATAGAGTACCCGGAGTGCGCGGCTTGTTACTTCGAATCTCTAGGTTTCACGGATCATCAGCAAGGCAAGTAACACTTTGATCATACCTCTTTACTACCCGGTTTTATTGCATTAGATCAATCCTCAAACAATTGCATGAATAGGATCTGTTTAATATGTGGATTTTGGGAAGTAGATGAGGTAGTACCTATTTCTGTTTTATTATCAAACCTTTGGGAGTTACTTCTACGTTTGCTTATGCCATGCTATGCTAGTAGACGTGGATTGGGTGAGAGTATCCATGACAGATGTGAGATTGTTATTTAATGGTTTACTTAAGGTGGCAACTTTAACACACATCTGGGTGGATTGAGGCACCTGGGTATTCCAGTGATTGCCTGTTTTTCTTTATGGACTGCCACCCAGGCTCAAAGAGATCGTGAGATTGTTCATGCTAGAAACTTCTGTGTGCAGCCACAAGCTACTATGGGCTCTAGCATAGTTGATTAAGTCGTGCAAACTCTTAAAGTGGTAGACTAGCAGATGTAGGGGAAAGTAGGTGTAACTGTCTACCCGATCGTAAGGTGCTAGTGCTTCTGAAAGACTATGTCTCGGTCATCCGTTTCTCAAACACCCTGTAGTGCGAGAATCCCAACGGAGGAGATCGAGTCTTATGGGGAAAAGTGCGCAAACCTCTGCAGAGTGTATAAACTAATCATGATTAGCCGTGTCCCCGGTTATGCACGTCTTGAGTATCTAGTACTTGGATTATCATGTGATTCTCATCATGTGACTTTAATTAATTTTGTTGGGTTTTAATGATGATGTTTAATTGGGATTGAGAGGGTGTCTACACTCTCGATGTTTAACAACCACCATGTTAGTTAAATAAAATTTATTCCTTTGCAGTAGGGAAAAATTGGCTTTACGCAAAACTGTAACAATAGAGCTTTCCACCAGCCATATATGCATGTAGTATAGCCCAGTTCTATTCATTACTCTCTATGTGTTACATTGCTAGCATATTCCATGTGTTGTCCTGTTTTCAGGTTGCAACGTTCATGTTGCAGATTTTTCAGACAACGAGTAAGGTGCCTTAGGTCGTGGTTCTATACTTAGTGATGCCGTTGGAGTTGATGGACTCACTTATCTTCCAAGCCTTCCGCTGTTATCTTTATTAGATGGCCTTAAGACATATTATTTCGCAATAAGTTCTCTTTGGAGACATTCGATGTAATAAGTGTGTGATTGCTACTCTGTTATAAATCCTTCAAGTACTGTGTATGTTAGCATTACTAATCCAGGGATGACATTGAAGCACAGAGATCGGACTGTTTGAGGTCTGGTCGCTACAAGATCTTAAGGGCATCAGTCCCACTCTATGTTAGCACAAGATTAATATGGAACCTGATGCTAAGCCCGTTGTTGATCACCAATGCCGATTAAATCTGAAGATGAAAGAAGTGGTAAGAACAAAAATATTAAAACTTATGGAAGCAGGTATAATCTATCCTATAGCTGATAGTAGGTGGGTAAGTCATGTTCATTGTTTCCCTAAGAAGGGAGGTATTACGGTTCTTCCTAATGATAAGAATGAACTTATTCCACAAATAATTGTTACACGCAATAGAATGGTAATTGATTCTAGAAAATTGAGTAAAGAAACTAGAAAAGATCATTACCCTCTACCTTTTATTGATCAAATGCTAGAAAGATTATCTAAGAACACACATTTTTTCTTCCTTGATGGATATTCTGGTTTTTCACAAATACCTATTTCTCAACCTGATCAAGAAAAGACCACTTTTACTTGTCCTTTTGGAACTTATGCTTATAGATGTATTCCTTTTGATTTATGCAATGCACCTGATACCTTTCAAAGATGTATGACTGCTACATTCTCTGACTTTGGTGAAAAGATTGTTGAGGTTTTCATGGATGACTTTTCTGTTTATGGGTAGTCTTTTGATGATTGTTTAAGAAATCTTGATCAAGTTTTGCAGAGATGTGAGCAAACAAATCTTGTCTTGAATTGGGAGAAGTGCCACTTTATGGTTAACGAGGTATTGTTTTGGGTCATAAAATTTATGAAAGAGGTATTGAGGTGGACAAAGCTAAGGTTGATGCAATTGAGAAAATGCCATGTCCTAAAGATATCAAAGGTATACGTAGTTTCCTTGGTCATGCTGGTTTCTATAGGAGATTTATCAAAGACTTTTCTAAAATTTCTAAGCCTCTTACAAATATTTTGCAAAAGGATATTCCTTTTGTTTTTGACGATGATTGCTTAGAAGCCTTCGAAACACTCAAGAAAGCCTTAATTTCTGCACCTATTGTTCAACCACCTGATTGGAACTTGCCATTTGAAGTTATGTGTGATGCTAGTGATTATGCTATTGGTGTTGTTCTAGGACAAAGAGTTGATAAGAAATTAAATGTTATTCATTATGCTAGTAAAACTCTAGGCAATGCTCAACGAAATTATGCTACTACGGAGAAAGAATTCTTAGCAGTGGTGTCTGCTTGTGTTAAATTTAGATCTTATATTGTAGATTCTAAAGTAATTGTTCACACTGATCATGCTGCAATAAAGTATCTTATGGAAAATAAAGATGCCAAACCAAGGCTTATTCGAAGGGTTCTCTTGCTACAAGAATTTGATTTGCATATCACTTATAGAAAAGGTGCGGAGAATCCCGTAGCTGATAACATGTCTAGGCTTGAAAATATTCTTGATGACCCACAACCTATTATTGATAGCTGTCCTAATGAGCAGTTAGCTGCAATAAATATTTCTAATAGCACTCCTTGGTATACTGACTATGCTAATTACATCGTGGCTAAATATTTACCACCTAGTTTCACATACGAACAAAAGAAAAAAATCTTCTATGATTTAAGACATTACTTTTGGGATGAACCACATCTTTATAAAGAGGAATAGATGGTATTATTGGATGTTGTGTACCTAAGCATGAACAGGGACAAATCCTATGGAAATGTCACTCCGAAGCTTATGGAGGACATCATGCGGGAGACATAACTGCTCACAAGGTATTGCAATCTGGGTTTTATTGGCCTACTCTCTTCAAGGATGCTCCTAAGTTCATCTTATCTTGTGATGAATGTTAAAGAATAGGTAACATCGGTAAGCATCAAGAAATGCCTATGAATTATTCACTTTGTTGTTGAACCATTTGAAGTTTGGGGATTTGATTTCATGGGAACTTTTCCTTCCTCTAATGGGTATACTCATATTTTGGTTGCTGTTGATTATGTTACTAAGTGGGTAGAAGCTATTCCAACTAGTAGTGCTGATCACAACACGTCTATTAAAATGCTTAAAGAAGTTATTTTCCCAAGGTTAGGAGTCCCTTGATATTTAAGGACTGATGGTGGTTCACACTTTATTCATGGTGCTTTCCGTAAAATGCTTGCTAAGTATGATGTTAACCATAGAATTGCATCACCCTATCATCCTCAGTGTAGTGGTCTGATAACCCACAAGTATAGGGGATCACAACAGTTTTTGAGGGTAGAGTATTCAACCCAAATTTATAGATTCAACACAAGCAGGGGAGCCAAAGAATATTTGATGGTATTAGTTGCTGAGTTGTCAATTCAACCACACCTGGAGATTAATTATCTGCAGCAAAGTGATCAGTAGCAGAGTAGTTTGATAGTTTTGATAGTAGTGACAGTAGCAACGGTAATAGTAACAGTGATAGCAATAATTTGTAGCAAGTGTAACAGTGATGATAGCAGTAGTAACGCAGCAAAATCAATAAGGATAAATTCGTAGGCATTGGATTGGTGACTTGTTGGATGATATTCATCATGAGACAGTTATAACCTAGGGCGATATGGCACTAGATCCAGTTCATGGATATAATGTAGGCACGTATTCCCTAAATAGTCATACGTGCTTTATTAAAAGAACTTGCATGATATCTTTTGTCCTACCCTCCCGTGGAAGCGGGGTCCATATTGGAAACTAAGGGATATTAAGGCCTCCTTTTAATAGAGAACCGGAACAAAGCATTAACACATAGTGAATACATGAACTCCTCAAACTACGGTCATAATCGAGAGTGGCCCCGATTGTTGTCACTCTGGGGTTGCCAGATCATAACCGTAGTAGGTGACTATAACTTGCAAGATCAGATCTAAAACATGGATATACTGATGAATTCATAAATGGTTCAGATCTGAAATCATGGCACCCGGGCCCAAAGTGACAAGAATTAAGCATAGCAAAGTCATAGCAACATCAATCTAAGAACATAGTGGATACTAGGGATCGGACCCTAACAAAACTAACTCAATTACATGATGAATCTCATCCAACTCCTCACCGACCAGAGAGCTTATGAAGTAATTACTCACTCCCGGTGGGGAGCATCATGGAATTGGCTATGGAGATTGGTTGGTGATGACGAAGAACGAAGACCCCCTCTCCGGAGCCCCAAACGGACTCCAGATCTGCCCTCTCGAGGAAGAACAGGGCTTGGCGGCGGCTCCGTCTCGTGGATCGTGATAATTCCATTTCCTCGATTTTTTCTGGAATAATGCGAATTTACAGTATCAGGGGGGCCATCAATGGGGCCACCAGGTGGGTACAACCCACCTGGGCATGCCTGGAGAGGGGGTGCGCCCTGATGGGTTGTGCCCACCCACGAGCCCCTCTCCGGTAGGTCTTGGCTCCATAAATTCTTATTATTGGTATAAAAAATCCTCAAAAAGTTTCGTTCCATTCCAAGAACTTTTATTTCTGCACAAAACAACACCATGGTAGTTCTGCATCATGCAAATTAGAGTCCAAAACAAGCGGAAAAGCGTGAGAAAAAGTAGATACGTTGGAGACGTATCAACTCCCCCAAGCTTAAACCTTTGCTTGTCCTCAAGCTATTCAGCTGATAAACTGAAAGTGAGAAAGAAAAAATTTTACGAACTCTTTTCCTCTTGTTTGCATAACTAAGCTTAGACAACACCCAGGTTTTCAGTCAACATTATAACTAACCATGTCAACAATAACTCTTAAAGATTATAATGACTCATATCAATGACATAATCAGCTAGCGAGCAATAATAAGATATCTCAAACAGAAACACGTTTTCAAAACAACCACGATATAATATGACAATAATGGTATCTCGCTAGCCCTTTCTGAGACCGCAAAACATAAATGCAGAGCACCTCCGAAGTTCAAGCAACGACTAAACATTGTAATTCATGGTAGAAAAGATCCAGTCATGATGCACCCAACATTAGCTATACACAATGCATAAATCATGACCGTTGTGCTCTACTCAGTTTTTGGCGCTTGTTTATATATAGAAGGTGACAACACAACATAAAATTAAATAGAAAGTCCCTTCGTAGAGGGGAGAAGTGATTTGCAGAGGTGCCAGAGCTCAGTTTTTAAAACAGAGATAAATGATATTTTGAGACATGCACCCTTCTTATTCACTACACGACCATCAGTTATCAACATCTTCCATGCTAAGCACGCTAGTGGCGGTCCCCAAGCGGAAAGTAAAGGTTTTGACTCCATTGGGAGTTTTTGTTTGATTATGTAAGAGATGAACTCTTTTTGTATTTTGCAGTTTGGGACTGGGCATCCCTATTACCGCCCATTTCCTTGTGCGATGGCGAGTGAATAAATACTCGACCTGAGGATAACATGCTTAGCACGGAAGATATCAACCACCTCCTATCGTTCCATGAACGATCCGGGCACACAAGATGGATAATTTTTTTAGAAGTTTTTAGAGGTGGCACATGCAAATTTACTTAGGACGGTAGGGTAATACTGTATATAGGTAGTTATGGTGGACTCATCTGGAATAACTTTAGGTTGAAGGTTTTTGATGTACAAGCAGAATTAACACTTAGTATAGGCGAAGGCTAGCAATTTAAGACTGGGAAGCGGCCAGCTAGAGAGCAACAACGATCATAACCAGGCATTATGCATAAGTAACATTGGACACTCGCATGAGTAGGATATGAACACCATGAACATAAACATTATAGAGGCTATGTTGGTTTTGATTCAACTACATGCATGAACATGTACCATGTCAAGCCACTCAAACATTCAGAGGAGGATACCATATCATCATACAACATCACAATCATTTTAATGCTATGTTGATATCCAAGATAAATCATTATCCACTCCCAGCTACTTATGCATGGCATGAGAAACTATAATCTCTAACTGTCATTGCAAACATGTTTAATCATAATGGTCTGAATCATGGGAACTAGGTTAAACATATTTACAGAGACAAGACAAGTTGAGTTCATACCAGTTTCTCTTTGCCACGGCCAGCTCATTGAATATCGTCATTATTGCCTTTCACTTGCAGGACCGAATAATGATATGAAAATAATAATACTGTAAGAGTGCCATGGACTAAGCTGGAATCTGCAAAACATTTTATTCAACACGAGAAGACAAGGTAAAATGGGTTCTATTAGTTCAACAATTATTCATATGAGAGCCACTCAACATTTTCATCGTGGTCTTCTCCTCGGTACAACTCGAATAAAAAGAAAAGAAGTTCGGAGAAACACACTGAAATATTTTTGGAGTTTTTGGTTTTCTTCAAAAAGCAAATAATAAGCAAAAACAGGAAAAACTATTTACACGGGAAAGCTCCCAACAAGCAAAAGAAGAGCAAGGAAATCTTTTTGAATTTTCTTTTCAGTACTACTACTAAGCATGCATAGAAAGTAAATTAACTACAACTCATTTTTTTGTTTTTTCTAAAGTTTTTTCAAACACACAAGAAGAAAGGAAGAAAATAAATCTAAGCATGGATGATACAATGAAAAAGTGTGAACACCGACAAATGGAATGATATGTGAACATGAATATAATGTCGGTGAGAAACACGTACTCCCCCAAGCTTAGGCTTTTGTCCTAAGTTAGTAGTAAATCAGTAGCCTAGAGGGTAGTAGTTGGCGTGCTAGCTCACGGAGGCTCTCGGGGCAGAGGCCTTAGCACGCCATGCCACCAACACTGTTGCATTGTGAGCTCGGGCCTCGCTCTCGAGAACAACATATCTTTCCTTGCTGTGATAATCAAAGAGAACAGGCACAGGAAAATATGTGTCCACAACATGTGATTGGTTAAACAACAAATTATAAGTGAAGTTATCAGCCCTCCCCTCGAGAATCTTATGCTCCTTTAAGGCATCAAAATCTAAATATTGAGTGGGTAGCACTAGTAGAAAACGGAGCTTTAGCGCCGGTTCGTAAGGGCCTTTAGTGCCGCTTCCGTAACCGGCACTAGGGGGTGGGCACTAAAGGCCCCCCCCTTTAGTACCGGTTTGGCATGAACCGGTGCTAAAGTGCCACCACGTGGCGTGAGCTCGCGCCCTGGTATGGGGGACCTTTAGTACCGGTTGGTGTTACCAACCAGTACTAAAGGTTTTTTTGAATTTTTTTTGAAAATTTTGGAAAAAAAATTGATTTTTTTCGATTTTTAATTTTTCTGAATTATTTGATGATTTAGTCTCTAATCACCTCTCTTAACTGCTCAAGTGTGGATCACTCATTCCAAATCGCCTGACTTCCTGGCCGGTCACCCATCCTCTCACTCCCCCAGCCTAAGCACACTTAACTTCGGAGTTCTATTCCCCCTACATTCCAAGTCTGCACTTGTTGTTTTCCTGACAAATGTAAGCTGTCAATCCTATTAACCCTCAGCAGTTTAGCTTGAGCATTAGGTCACACGTTTCACCGTTTGAGTTTGAAACTATTATTTGAAAAAACAGTAATTATTTAGTAACACTAATATTTCTTGAATAAGTTTGACCATAGTTTGACCACAGTTTGACCATAGTTTGACCAGATTTGACCAAAATTTAAAAAATTGAAATAATTATTTAGTAACACTAATATTCTTGAATAATTATGTAGTAACATTATTACTTCTTGAATAAGTAGTTTGACCAAATTTAACCAATTTTTTTTAAAAAAACTGAAATTTGACCATATCTTTTTTTTGTTTTGTAATTTGAGGATTCTAAAAAATTGCAAACAGACCGTAGGCGGTCTCCATCAGATGCGGATTTTCGTGCTGAATTTTTTGATATATTATACGTTTTTTCCGACATCGTATGCAAAAGTTATAGCCGTTTTACATTTTCCCTACACTTTTTGCAAAACATGTCCAAATTTAAGTTTTCAAATTTTCCTAACTAGTAGATGTAGTAATATAAGTACCTCTCGAAGGATTTTATTTTTTTAAGTTTTTATCATTTTCTTTTGATTTTTTCAGAACTGAAATGGCGACACACCGGGGGGTAGAGTTTGAAAATTGTCATATAGTGCCGGTTTGTGTCACAAACCGGTACTATAGGTCAGACCCCTTTAGTACCGGTTCATGGCACAAACCGGTACTAAAGGGCTAACCTTTAGTACCGGTTTGTGACACGAACCGGTACTAAAGGTGATCGTGGGGCCCCGGCCTGACGCCAGCCTGCCATCACCCCTTCAGTACCAGTTCGTGGCACGAACCGGTACTAAAGGTTCAACACGAACCGGCATTAATGCATAGCCGTTCGAACCGGCACTAATGGTACCATTAGTGCCGGCTCAAATTCAAACCGGCACTAATGTGCTTCATGTTTGACCCTTTTTCTACTAGTGTAGGATAGGGTCAAAGGGCAAAGGTGAAACACCCAGTCCTCATGCTAAACGTGTGGCATAAATTCCACCATAGAACTAGCCACTTCTAGCGTTGTGCTGAAGTCTACGTGCAACAATCGCCCAAGGTTATAATTCCTTTCACCAGTGAGAGTGGTGTGAATGAGGCTCAAGTCTGGCGAACAATGTATGTTGCAGTCTTGCTTGCCTACTATGCATTTCCCGTTAAATAATGCATGGTACTGAATTGCAGGAAAATGAATGCTCTTTATTCTTCCTTGCCTTACTCCCCTATTTTCACCGTAACAAAGGCTAGTCAAGAAGGTCTCATACTCAGCCTTTGATGGCTCATCAAGCGAACCCCAAAATGGAAGTTTGCAATGGTAAGCAAAATTTTCTAGTTGAATAGTAAATGGGTCATCATAAAGCATAAACGACACCCTAGACTCACGTGGAAAATATTTAAATGCTTTGACAAATGATTAGTGAGAAGATGGCGTTGTTCACACTTATCTGAGAGGTAGGAACCGAGACCAGCATTGTGAACATATTGCTCAAATTCCTCCTTAATGCCCACATGCATCATATACTCATTGCAAGGCCATAAGCATGTTTTGGTGGCTGCATCTCACGTGGAACTTTCACTTGGTTCAACATTGTTCGCACACGAACACGTCACCGTGTACCCTCGATGCCGGGGGTGAGGCACCGCAGCTCGCGTCGAAGGAGGTCTGATCGGCTGCGCGATACGCAGGACAGCCGGCAAATGCTTTTGTAGACCCGAAGCCCCACTTTCCCGGGAGGGACCCCGTCAGGGCTCATGGCGGCTATGGGCTGCTCCAGCTTGATTCACTCGCCCCTAAGGCCTCGTGGATCTGCAGCTCTCCAGCATGAAGAACTAGCGAAGAATGAGAAGAAACATATAAGGGAGAGATAAAAAGTAGATGAACACGAAAAAGTAGTAGATTGATTTGTTCGATTGGTGTTGTTCAATCGGCCGTAACCCCTTAGGTAAATAAGAGGGGGCTGGACTTCCCATGCAAGGAAAAGGCTTGGATTCACGTCCAAAACCCTAGTCAAATTCGGATTGGTTTTGTCCAAACTTTCCAAAACTGTTCGGTCTAAAACTGGCTGCATACTGTGGGTCTTTTTTGAGGTGGTAAACGACCTCGGATGGAAACGAGCCCAAAAGCAATCTTGACCATTTTGACGAGACGAACAACTTTCATGTTGAACGTTTTTCATCAGAGATCATCTCTAGGGTCAAATTACTCGCACAAAACAGCTAATTATTCACGCAGCACATTAGACATATCCACATATGTGTCTCCTTCCGGGCGTAATATTTTGCTCACTGGAGGGTCGCACTGTGCGGGCTATAACTTTTGCGTACAAACTCGGATTGGGAAGATCTTTATATCAAAATCAATCGGTTAAACAAGACACACAACTTTCATGTTGAAACTTTCTCAAGTTAAAGACGTTTTAATGGGGTTTCTAGCCATTCTTTAATCTGGTGTCGACATGAGCATCTATGAACTTGTCATAATTTTTGCATCCGAGCTCCGCTTTAGCTCATCTTCATATTCATCTTGATCTTCTCGAAGAGAACCATCTCATGGTGACTTTCAATATTAAGTTTGAATTAATCTTGACACAGCTTCAAGCCACTCTTTATAATTGTGCCACTTTTGAGCGTCAACACATGCCCCCTGTTTTTCGGTAAAGCTAGCATGCCGAAAAATAACTTGTACCAAGTTTGTTCTAAGGACGATGTCAACACTCCATCAGCCATTTATATGTTCTTAGGACGATAAGTATATATCGGCTATTGCTTGTTTGAACCTCTTGATGCAAACTTGGATGAAAACCTCTCAACTTCCACAACAATCCGGTGATAAGGTTCCATAGATCAAAACGATCATCCGAACCATATTGTTCACCCTTTCGCTAGGATTTTGCAGATAATCAAGAATGAACTCCTCCAATCCTTACTCCGCCTGCACAAAAGTTGCATTAGTAGCCGAGGTGGTGAGCTCCAATTCGGCCTTACCTATGTTGGCAAGAATAAGCATCGGCTATTGATAGATGTGCAATACACCATGACCGTTGTGGTAACCGGATGCTTACTATGCCAACTCTCTCCAATTATCATGTCTAGATATATGAGCAATGCTAAAATGATCCGAAGTAGAAATTATATCTATACATTTATCAAGATAAACATGAAGTGGTTCATCAAAACATTGAAAGACTTTGGATATTAGTTGCACTACTAATAACGAATCACCAAAAGCCTCAATATGTGTAGCACCTATGGAAAACAACATCTCTAAACCGAATAACAATGCTTCATATTCGGCCTGATTATTTGTGTAGAAATACTCTAAACGGCATGAGGCTTCAAAAATAGCACCATGAGGAGATATATAAACAACACCAACACATTTTCCATTGCTACAAATTTAACCATCAATATATAATCTCCATAGTACTAGAAAGACAAGGCTAATATCAAAATTATGCATGTCATTAATCCGATGTTCAGTAATAAAATCAGCTATGATTTGGCCTCTTATAGATCTTAAAGATGCATAAGCCAAATCAAATCAAACAAAGTATAAGCCTACTAGCCAATTCGGCAACTATGAATTGGCCTATGCAGCATATATTCAATGACATTGGTCATGATGTCTCAACTCCATTCAATCATAATATAGGCATACATATAAATTTCGATGAGCATGTACCTTATCTTGCTCTCTAATCAAACTAAGGACGATGTTAGAGTACTACACCGGCCATACATTGCCATAATCTTAGGACGATAGATAAATATCGGCCATTACCATGTAAACTTCATTCAAAGCACATATAGCTGAAACAAACAACTAAAATGACAAATCAAGTATTTTGGCCCTTTGGATCAGCAACAGACTTGTAGCTAATCAAATTTATAGTGACTTGGTAATACCCTTTCATGATGTAAGAAATTATATTGCATCCATGGATTAAAATAAGCCCACTAAAGGTTACCAATCATACCTGATCATGAATTCCATGGCATACGCGTTAATGGCATAGTTGAAGAATATGGATAATGTATAGACCGAAGATGCTGAAACCTTTGGCTTGGTCCTTCATAGTTTTCACTCTTTTCCTTCTTCACCTTTACCGCACTTCTTATAATGGAAGCTTGCACATAATTCTTATTTTGAGCACTTCCTTTGGGAACCCATGCCATGTTCCTTTCTTCAAGTTCTTGTGCACAAAGTTTTTGTAACTCCTTCTTTTGCCAATATGATAAGCCAAGTGAGCACCTCGACCGTAATTTTGTTTCAACCAATGGCAACTCTTTTTGGGCCTTGTGCACCCTCAACTTCTTTTCTTCAGATTTGGCACTCTGATTTTTATCAATTGACTGCTTCACTTCTTTGCCTTTTGTAGCCAATGTCAACACTTTAATTGGCTCTTTGTTATTTGAGATCAAATCAGAAGTAGCACACTTACGACCATCTCTTTTCACGCGGTAAACTTGCTTTACCACCTCTTTCTTCTTCCTTGAGCTCTGGACCGATTCCTTATGAATGAAACGGTCTTTGACGCGTGATTGTTCAAATGTTGATCTTCTTGGAGCTGCATAGTATTGGTGCGATGGTCTAAAATAAGATGGAGAATGTGCCCTTGTATCATACATGTCCCATGATGAATATGGATCTATATGAGCATAGGGAGGCATCCACGGCATTGGCATTGGCATTGGCGGCCCAAAATAAGGATGTGAATATGTTGCATTAAAATTCTCACTTTGCCAATACCGATCATCATATTTGCGCCTTAGGGGTGATTTTGGTTTCTTTGCATGATTTGGCCGATAAGCATTCTTCTCTTCACTCTTCTTTTGATATTTATCCAATAGTTCAGCGAAGGTGATTTTTGATCTCTTACACTTGCGCTTATTTCGGCCTTTGTTTTCTTTTGGTTTGCTTTCATCGACATTGGATTTTCTTGCTGCCCCCCAGTCCTTGGTGTCTCCATTGTAGCTTCAATGGAATTTTCGCCATCAAGATTTTGTTCAGTATGCTCTTCGACAACTTCTTTATTTGAAAGATTGATCCCATCACCTATAGTTTTTACCTTCTCTTTAAATGGATCGGCTTGAAGTAGCCGATGGAAAAACTTTCTGCCATCGGGACCAATTGGAATAGACTGGTCATCTCTTGGTGTCTCAACAAATTTCAATCGCCCTTTATCAATGGCTGATTTAAATATTTGAAGAAACATGTTGCAATCCTCAAAATTATGCTTGGACAAATCATGCAACTTACAATACATTCGTCCCTGGACAGATGGATCAACATGGTGATCAAGAATTCTAATATAATTAGTTCTCAACAAAAAATCAAATATTTGATCACACATGCTTGAATTGAAGGTAAACTTTTTATTCTCTAGCCAATCTTGTTGTGAGAACGGCTTTGGAGTTAAGCAAACGAATGGTTCAGATTTTGCATCACCCCATTCGGCTATGCATTGTGTTTTGCACTCTATCTCCGATGTCTTTGGATAAGAAACTATACTGGCATCGGTTTTCTCAGAAGATTTTAACCTTGGCTTTAAATTTCTGAAACGAAAGTAGTTAGAACATACATGTCTCAATTGAGACCAAGTGTAAGCCAAGTAAGAAATAAGCAAAGCTACCCAATTAGATATGAGTTTTAGATAAAGCAACGGGGAAGGCCTTGGATGTAATAATTTTTTGTTATCGGTCTTTCTACATGGTGCAGTGTGTTGACCGTTATGCTTTGAGAGAGTCTGATTGATAAAAAATAAATTCCCCTTCTTCATTGGTCTCTCAATATCTCTTATGAAGATTTTTCTAATATATGCATCAACAACTAAGTCATGACCAAATCTAAAAACATGTAAATTAATTACTAGACGTACCTCTTTAAATATGCTGGGAGAGCATGATGGTGGTGTGACTCGAAGAATATCTTGCTCTGCCTTTGGATAGCTCCCCAATGCCTTGTCATCATCTTTTTTTATTTCGTGCATCATTAGTTTGAAGATATTTGTCCACCAAACTTTCTTCGGCTACTTGTTCTTCTTATACTTGTTCTTCTTCTTGAAGCTCGTTATTTTCTATGGCACGAAACTCATAGGGCAGGAAGTAGCTTCCATTAACTTCAGAAAAATCAATTATGGTTGCCTTGCTATACTTTCCATGCCCTTTCTCAACAATGTTTGCCTCTTTGTATTTGATGGATTCGGAATATATACTACTTGATTCGACTTTTTCAACCGAAGAACTTTTAGTTTCCGAATCATCATTCTATTTACCAGTTATATCAATTGGCAAGGCTTCTTTTCTTTGAGCTAATTCCCTATCAATTCTCTCTTGGCGAAGTATTTGCACCCTATCGCGCAAAGCTTTAACTCCCCTCTTAATTTCAGCCCGCTCTAGATTAGTTTTCCCCCCAATGCTTTTAGGATCTTTCAGCAATGAAGTGTTAGTGTTGCCAAAATTTTGCAATTGTGTAGGGGGTGTATAATATGCTGCAGTACTAGGTGGAGGTGCACGCACAGCTATATAACCATATGCTCTCTCACCAATACTATCAATTGATGTATTTTCATATTCCTTGAAAACTCTAGCCTTTATTGCACCATAATCAGGAAACAACCCCTTTTCATATTGTTCATGGCAAAGAGCACTAATTCTCTTGTTTTGTGCCAAGCTCTTTTTTAGTGCAGCCACAACTGCTTCTGGAAGGGATTGCTCTGTAATACTTTTAGATTCTTTCGGCAATGATTCATGGGTGTTGCCTAAATTCTTGAATTGCGTAGAGTATGCATTATATGCTACAGTATTTGATGACGACATATGTGTTCCTGTAAAATTTTCACTTATTCGGCTATGACCATGAAGATGCGGGGCCGAATTATGAACATCTACAGTTGCATACGGTGCTGAAAAATTACTAACATGAGGTGTAGCATATGATGGTTGAGAGTAACTGGCCGAATAGCTAGTAGTAGCATGGCCAATTCTCCCATCCATCGGCAAGATTGGATTCACATATTGCAAATTAGTTGCCGATGAATAAAAGGGTGAAACACTTTCTTGTATGCTACTGGAAATTTTAACACGGGGTGTTTCAAATTGATTAACCAAACCCATCATGTTGTTCATCGGCATATGGATTTGTGGGGTTGCCGATGCATGAGAGTTGGGATACATATGTTGTATGTTGCTAAAATCATAAGAATTTTAAGCATGAAGATTATTTTGCATCGGCCCTTGCACATAATTAGAAGCATGATTGAGAAAACTAGGGCTAGCCGATACATTATGCTCATTAAGGGATCTAGCAACAACATATGAATTATTTGCATCTACATAGGTGAATTGGGTATTCATGTTACCTTTGTAGATTGCAAACCCTAGATGACGATCTCTTCGTAGCAAGAACGGGCCGGAGACCGTTCAAAGCTTTGTCCCCAGCGGAGTCGCCAAAAAGTGTGTTTGCACACGAACACGTCACCATGTACCCCCGACGCCGGGGGTGATGCACCGCAGCTCGCGTCGAAGGAGATCTGACCGGCAGCGCGATACGCAGGACAATCGGCAGATGCTTTTGTAGACCCGAAGCCCCGCTTGCCCGGGGGGGGACCCTGTCAAGACTCATGGCGGCTATGGGCTGCTCCAGCTCGATTCACTCGCCCCTAAAGCCTCATGGATCCGCAGCTCTCCAGCATGAAGAACTAGCGACGAACGAGAAGGAAGATACAAGGGAGAGATAAAAAAGTAGATGAACACGAAAAAGTAGTAGATTGATTTGTTCGATTGGTGTTGTTCAATCGGCCGTCACCCCTTAGGTATATAAGAGGGAGCTGGACTTCCCATGCAAGGAAAAGGCTTGGATTCACGTCCAAAACCCTAGTCAAATTCGGATTGGTTTTGTCCGAACTTTCCAAAACTCTTCGGTCTAAAACTGGCTGCATACTGTGGGTCTTTTTTGAGGTGGTAAACAACCTCGGATGGAAACGAGCCCAAAAGGAATCTTGATCGTTTCGACAATACGAACAACTTTCATGTTGAATGTTTTTTCATCAGAGATCATATAGAGGGTCAAATCGCTCGCACAAAACAGCTAATTATTCACGCAGCACATCACACATATCCACATATGTGTCTGGTTCCGGGCGTCATATTTTGCTCATTGGAGGGTCGCTGTGTGCGGGCTCTAACTTTTACATACGACCTCGCATTGAGAAGATATTTATATCAAGATCGACCCACATCACACATATCAAAATTGATCGTTTCGACGAGACGCACAACTTTCATGTTGAAACTTTCTCAAGTTAAAGCCATCTTAATGGGGTTTCTAGCCATTCTTTAATCTGGTGTCGACATGAGCATCTTTGAACTTGTCATCATTTTTGCATCCGAGCTCCGCTTTAGACCATCTTCATATTCATCCTGATCATCTCGAAGAGAACCATCTCATGGTGACTTTAAATAGTAAGTTTGAATTAATCTTGACACAGCTTGAAGCCACTCTTTATAATCGTGCCACTTTTGAGGGTCATAAACGTAAGACCAGCGGGCAGAACTGTCACTAGAGGATGCCCCCGAGGATCGTCTCCTCGAAGAACTCCTTCCAAATAGGTTCATCATGTCCTTGTACAATTTTTTGAAAATAAAAATTTTGGAGTGACAAAAATTTGTCAACAAAACTTTGTAAGATTGATAGCAACTACTCATGGGGATACATAGAGGCCATAGCAAGCATTCAAACTACTTAGAAGACTAAGAATTTAACATGCAAGCACATCTACAGAAGCAGCAAGAGTAGCTAATTATTCGAAGTATAAACCACTAAAACAAAACTAATTGGACAAATGGCAGAGTCACATACCAAGCAACAATCTCCTAAAGCAGTTTTGGAAATGGAGCTCCGATCAAAGAGATCGGAATTGGCAGCAAAATGAGCAAGAAGACGGGAGAGAGCAAGAGTAATTTTTTCTGAAGGTAGGTGACAATGTGGGCTAAAGAGATAAGTGAGGGGGCCCACGTGGGGACCACAACCCCCTAGGGCATGCCAGGGGGTGCTGGCGCGCCCAGGTGGGTTGTGCCCACTTGGTGCACCCCCTCTGGTTATTTTTGCACCAAAAATTCTTAAATATTCAGGAAAAAATCATATACAATTTTCACGGCATTCTAAGAACTTTTATTTTGGGTCATTTTTTTATTGCACGGGAAATTCAGAAAATAGACAGAACATTGCATTTTATTTTCTTTAACTAATAAAAACAGAGAATAAAAAGTAGGGACAGAAAGTAGTGCTTACAAAATTCATCAACTTCATACCGCTCAAAAATGATCCATGAATAAGGTTTGTCTGGTCTTATTAACAACCACTTTAGATTAGCATGAAACCGAAGAACTTTCGTAAATCATTAAGTTACCTCAATGGGGATATGCATTTCCCCAACAATAAGCATTTCATATTTCTTTTTGACAGTAGGTAGAGGTATTTGAAAACTTCCAATAGTGACTGTCGGAGATTTTTCAATAACATTAATAACATTCACTTGGAATTGTTTCTTCGTAAAGTGCACCATATGCTCATTAACATTGATATGAAAGGTGACCTTGCTTTTATTGCAATCAATAACAGCCCCTGAAGTATTCAAGAAGGGTTTACCAAGGATAATCGACATGTTGTCGTCCTCGGGCATCTCAAGTATAACAAAGTCAGTCAAAATAGTAACATTAGCAACAACAACAGGCACATCCTCACAAATACCGATAGGTATGGCAGTTGATTTGTCAGCCATTTTGTGACGCCCGGTGATATGTCTCCAACGTATCTATAATTTTTGATTGTTCCATGCTATATTTTATTCTGTTTTGGACATTATTGGGCTTTATTATACTCCCTCCGTTCCTGAATATAGGATGTATAGTTTTTGGCATGGAAATTAAAGAACACATGTGGAGGGAAAATTTCCCAAGTTTTGGGCGAGATTACACCTAACTAATTGACATGAGGAAATAGAGGAGCTTGCCTAATATAAGGAAATGCAGTCAAATCCCTAAAAACATTATCCAGATGAGTGGTGCAATGCAATACACCTTATATTTCGGACTTTTTCTCAAAAATCTATACACCTTATATCAAGGAACAGAGGGAGTACACTTTTATATTATTTTTGGGACTAACCTATTAACTGGAGGCCCAACCCAGAATTGCAGTTTTTTGCCTATTTCAGAGTTTCGCAGAAAAGGAATATCAAACGGAGTCCAAACGGAATGAAACCTTCGGGAACGTGATTTTCGGAACGAATGTGATCCAGAGGAATTGGACCCTATGTCAAGACATCAACCAGGAGGCCACGAGGTAGGGGGCGCGCCTACCCCCCTGGGCGCGCCCTCCACCCTCATGGGGCCCCTGTTGCTCCACCGACGAACTCCTTCCTCCTATATATACCTACGTATCCCCAAACTACCAGATAGGGAGCCAAAACCCTAATTCCACTGCCGTAACTTTCTGTATCCACGAGATCCCATCTTGGGGCCTATTCCGGAGCTCCGTCGGAGGGGGCATCGATCACGGAGGGATTCTACAACAATACCATAGCCTCTCCGATGAAGTGTGAATGGTTTACCTCAGACCTTCGGGTCCATAGTTATTAGCTAGATGGCTTCTTCTCTCTTTTTGGATCTCAATACAATGTTCTCCCCCTCTCTCATGGTAATCTATTCAATCTAATCTTGTTTTGCGGTGTGTTTGTTGAGATCGATGAATTGTGGGTTTATGATCAAGTTTATCTACGAACAATATTTGAATCTTCTCCGAATTCTTTTATGTATGATTGGTTATCTTTGCAAGTCTCTTCGAATTATCAGTTTGGTTTGGCCTACTAGATTGATCTTTCTTGCAATTCGAGAAGTGCTTAGCTTTGGGTTCAATCTTGCGGTGTCCTTTCCCAGTGTCAGTAGGGGCAGCAAGGCACGTATTATATTGTTGCCATCGAGGATAACAAGATGGGGTTTACATCATATTGCATGAGTTTATCCCTCTACATCATGTCATCTTGCTTACAGTGTTACTCTGTTCTCTTGAACTTAATACTCTAGATGCTTGCTGGATAGCGGTCGATGTGTGGAGTAATAGTAGTAGATGCAGGCAGGAGTCGGTCTACTTGTGTCGGACGTGATGCCTATATACATGATCATACCTAGATATTCTCATAACTATGCTCAATTATTTCAATTGCTCAACAGTAATTTGTTCACCCACCGTAAATACTTATGCTCTTGAGAGAAGCCACTAGTGAAACCTATGGCCCCGGGTCTATCTTCCATGATATTAATCTTCCAATACTTAGTTATTTCCTTTCCCATTTATTTTACTTTGCATCTTTATCATAAAAATACCAAAAATATTATCTTATCATATCTATCAGATCTCACTCTCGTAAGTGACCGTGTAGGGATTGACAAACCCTTATCGCGTTGGTTGCGAGGATTTATTTGTTTGTGTAGGTGTGAGGGACTCATGTGTGGCCTCCTACTGGATTGATACCTTGGTTCTCAAAAACTGAGGGAAATACTTACGCTACTTTGTTGCATCACCCTTTCCTCTTCAAGGGAAAACCAACACAAGTGCTCAAGAGGTAGCAAGAAGGATTTTTGGCACCGTTGCCGGGGAGGTCTACGCAAAAGTCAACACACCAAGTACCCATCACAAACCCTTATCTCCCGCATTACATTATTTGCCATTTGCCTCTCGCTTTCCTCTCCCCCACTTCACCCTTGCCGTTTTATTCGCCCTCTCTCTCTCTCCATCCTCCCTCTCTTTCTCTATTTGCCTCTTTTTGCCCGTCTCTTGTTTGCTCGTGTGTTGAATTGCTTGCTTGTCAAGATGGCTCTACCTAGATTTGGAGATCTTCACCTTAAAAGGTTGGAAGAGATCGAAGGCAACGTCAGGAGTTTTATGGTTTTACAATTTGAGCATAATAATTTCTTTAGAAACGAGCTTAAGGAACAAAAAAGTTTTATGAGTTATATGAATAAAGAGCTCGATGATATGTCTAAAGAATTTGATGGTTTGAAATTTCAGATTGCTCACCTCGAGAAATTGATAACTAAAATTTCGGATAAGCAAGCCACCTTAGTTAATAGGATGGCCGCTAAACCGGAGAAGTTCTATGAAAATAAAGATGAATCTCTAAAAGTTATTCATGTGTCCCCTATCAAATCTTTGTTTTGCAATATGAATCTTGATAATGATGGGACTGAATATGATCCACCTTTACCTAGACGTCGTTCCAAAAATTCGGAGTCTTTAGATCTTGATGCTAAAATTGTTAAAAGTGGGATTGAAAAAGTCAAAACTTTAAATATTAATGAACCCACTATTTTGGATTTCAAGGAATTTAATTATGATAATTGCACTTTGATAGATTGTATTTCCTTGTTGCAATCCGTGCTAAATTCTCCTCATGCTTATAGTCAAAATAAAGCTTTTACTAAACATATCATTGATGCTTTGATGCAATCTTATGAAGAAAAACTTGAGTTGGAAGTTTCTATCCCTAGAAAATTTTATGATGAGTGGGAACCTACTATTAAAATTAAAATTAAAGATCATGAATGCTATGCTTTGTGTGATTTGGGTGCTAGTATTTCCATGATCCCAAAGACTTTGTGTGATTTGTTAGGTTTCCGTGATTTTGATGATTGCTCTTTAAACTTTCACCTCGCGGATTCCACTATTAAGAAACCTATGGGAAGAATTAATGATGTTATTATTGTTTCAAATAGGAATTATGTGCCCATAGATTTTATTGTTCTTGACATAGATTGCAATCCTTCATGTCCTATTATTCTTGGTAGACCTTTCCTTAGAACGATTGGTGCAATTATTGATATGAAGGAAGGGAATATTAGATTTCAATTTCCATTAAGGAAAGGCATGGAACACTTACCTAGAAATAAAATTAAATTACCTTATTAATCTATTATGATAGCCACTTATGGATTGCCTACCAAAGATGGCAATACCTAGATCTATCCTTGCTTTTTATGCCTAGCTAGGGGCGTTAAACGATAGCGCTTGTTGGGAGGCAACCCAATTTTATTTTTATTCCTTGCTTTTTGCTCCTGTTTAGTAATAAATAATTTATCTAGCCTCTGCTTTGGTTGTGTTTAATTAGTGTTTGTTCCAAGTAGAACCGTTGGGAAGACTTGGGGAAAGTCTTTTTAATCTTGCTGTAAAAAACAGAAACTTTAGCACTCACGAGAATTGCTTCCATTTTTATTTGGAAACAGATATTTAGTTAATTATTTTTTCATATGATTAATAGATAAATTTCTCACGTCCAGCAATTTATTTTAGAATTTTTTGTGTTCCAGATCGTGCGTTAGTTACAGATTACTACAGACTGTTCGGTTTTTGACAGATTCTGTTTTTTCGTGTGTTGTTTGCTTATTTTGATGAATCTATGGCCAGTAAAATAGTTTATAAACCATAGAGAAGTTGGAATACAGTAGGTTTAACACCAATATAAATAATGAATGAGTTCATTACAGTACCTTGAAGTGGTTTTTTGTTTTCTTTTGCTAACGGAGCTCACGAGATTTTCTGTTAAGTTTTGTGTTGTGAAGTTTTCAAGTTTTGGGTGAAAGATTTGATGGATTATGGAACAAGGAGTGGCAAGAGGCTAAGATTGGGGATTCCCATGGAACCCCAATATAATCTATGGACACCTAAAATCCAAAGCTTGGGGATGCCCCAGAAGTTATCCCCTCTTTCGTCTACTTCCATCGGTAACTTTACTTGGAGCTATATTTTTATTCACCACATGATATGTGTTTTGCTTGGAGCGTCTTGTATGATTCGAGTCTCTGATTTTAGCTTACCACAATCATCCTTGCTTTACACACCTTTTGAGAGAGACACACATGATTCGGAAATTATTAGAATACTCTATGTGCTTCACTTATATCTTTTGAGTTATATAGTTTTTGCTCTAGTACTTCACTTATATCTTTTAGAGCACGGTGGTGCTTTTGTTTTATGGAAACTATTATTCTCTCATGCTTCACTTAGATTATTTTTAGAGTCCTAAATAGCATGGTAATTTACCTAAATAATCCTAATATACTAGGTATTCAAGGCTAGTAAAAACTTTCTTATGAGTGTGTTGAATACTAAGAGAAGTTTGATGCTTGCTGATTGTTTTGAGACATGGAGGTAGTGATATCAAAGTTGTGCTAGTTGAGTAGTTGTGAATTTGAAAAATACTTGTGTTAAAGTTTGCAAGTCCCGTAGCATGCACGTATGGTAAACTTTACGTAACAAATTTGAAACATGAGGTGTTCTTTGATTATCCTCCTTATGAGTGGCGGTCGGGGACGAGTGCTGGTCTTTTCCTACCAATCTATCCCCCTAGGAGCATGCGCGTAGTGCTTGGTTTTTGATGACTTGTAGACTTTTGCAATAAGTATGTGAGTTCTTTATGACTAATGTTGAGTCCATGGATTATACGCACTCTCACCTTTCCATCATTGCTAGCCTCTTCGGTACCGTGCATTGCCCTTTCTCACATTGAGAGTTGGTGCAAACTTCACCGGTGCATCCAAACCCCGTGATATGATACACTCTTTCACACATAAACCTCCTTATATCTTCCTCAAAACAACCACCATATCATGACACGTTCATCATTGTCATATTGCTTTGCATAATCATGTAGTTGACATAGTATTTGTGGCAAAGCCACCATTCATAATCCTTTCATACATGTCACTCTTGGTTCATTGCATATCCCGGTACATCGCCGGAGGCATTCATATAGAGTCACACTTTGTTCTAGTATCGAGTTGTAATCATTGAGTTGTAAATAAATAGAAGTGTGATGATCATCATTTTCTAGAGCATTGTCCCAAGTGAGGAAAAACCAAAAAATGGCCATAAAAAAGAGAAGGCCCAAAAAAAAGAGAACACTACAAAAAAATACACTTCCGTGATGATACGTGTTTGTCATAGTAGGTCGCGTTTTTTGTCATGCTTGTACATCCATGACAAATTTATGACATAATCAAGATAGTCATACCTGTGTTGTCGTAGAAGTGTTCCATGACATTACCAAAATTATCATCACGGAAGTGTCCACTTCCATGACGATAAATCACGCGTCACAGAAGTGCTTTCGTCAACGGTGACCGACACGTGGCATCCACCATAATGGAACGCTGTTAAGCTATCAGGTCGGGTTTTGGATCTGATAACCTGTTAACAATACCGACCAATGGGGATTTTCCACGTGTAAAATCATCATTGGCTAGAGGAAACACGTGACGGCTCATCGTTGGGACAGATGTCATCCACTCATTGGACATGAGGCGCCTATGATAGGTCGACACGTGGCACAGCCCAATAGTCGCCCATTCCGGTGAAAAAGGCCGGCCCAATAAAAATTAGCAGGCCGACCCATATAAGGCCTACTTGTGTCAGGTCCATTTAAGACCACGGCCCATACGAGATGTGCCAATTCGGCCCGTTAAAGATTTGACACCATTGCAGCCCATCGTCAGTTCGAGCCCGTTAACAGCCACTATATATTTGGGCTCAATATCGGCCCGATGAGATTTCGGCCTGTTAACAGCCCATTTAATGGATGGGCCAATTTTCAGGATGTACATCTTTCGGCCTTTTAGCGACCCATTTAAATGTTGGGCTAATTTCCAGCCCGGTGTGTCTTTCAGCCTGTTGACGGCCCATAAATCTGATGGGCCATTTGTAGTCGGGCCTGAGTTTTGGCCTTTTAGCTGCCCATTTAAGTGTTGGGCCAATTTCTAGCCTGGTGTCACTTTCAGCCTGTTGACGGCCCATAAATCAGTTCGGCCAATTGTAGTCGGACCTGAGTTTTGGCCTTTTAGCGACCCATTTAAGTGTTGGGCCAATTCCCGGCCATGTGTGCCTTTCGGCCTGTTAACGAACCATAAATGAGTTGGGCCATTTGTAGTCGGACCTTAGTTTTGGCCTCTTAATGGCCCATGCCCTTCATGGTCCAATACCAGCCCGGTTTCTCTTTCGGCCTGCTAAAGGCCCACAACACAGTTGGGCCGTTTACAATACGACCTGACTTTCAGACTCTTAGCGGCCCATGCTCTTGATGGTCCAATACAAGCCCGATGTCTCTTTCGGCCTGCTAAAGGCCTACAGTATAGTTGGGCCATATGTAGCGCAAACTTAGTAACGGCCTGTTAACGGCCCGTGAAATAAATTGGGACCACCTGTTGCCCGCTTCGATGTCGGCCTGTTAACGACCCGGGAGGTAAGAGGGCCGACCATTAACTTTCGGCCTAGTAACGGCCCATTAACTTAATGGGCCCACTAAAGTTCGTTCATGTCTTTAGGCCAAATTAGATAATTTGAGCCCATTACGACGAGCAAAGGTACGACTAATTATTACCTAGGAACTACTGCCCTAATTACCATATAAGTAATTAACTAACTAGCACTAAAAATAGCCTAGGGTTCATACTAACTAGCACTAAATAGCTAGGTTTCATACTAAGCAGAGAAGAGGGATCGGAAGGGGAGAGTGCTTACAGAGGGCGGGGAGAGAGATGGGGTCGGGGGAGACGGCGACACCGAGGCGCGGCGAGGCGGAGTCGGGGGAGACGGCGGCGAGGCAGGGT
>NC_041390.1:446526679-446532847 GCF_002162155.2 Triticum dicoccoides | reverse complement strand
GGGAGACGGCGGCGAGGTCGGGTCGGGGGAGACGGTGCGAGGCGGAGGCGAGGCGGGGTCGGGGGAGACGGCGGCGAGGCGGAGGCGACGAGGAATAGTAGAGGAGAATTGGGGGAGGAAGGAGAGGAGAGGGAATCAGGCCACGCGGGGGGTTTGGTGAAAATAGCTTTAACAGTAGCGTGGGGAGGCAAAACGCGCTGCTGCTAAAGTCCGTAGTAGTAGCGTTGTTCGTAGAAGGGCGCTACTACTATACCTAGCACGCTGGGAACGGTGTGGCAATTATAGTAGTAGCACATTCTGTTCCTGCCACGCTACTGCTAAGCGGGTAACAGTAGCGCTGTTCTAGCAGACGCGCTATTGCTAAGTAGCAGTAGCGCCTCATTTTAACAAGCACTACTGGTAACATTCTGTGTATAAGGTTTTCCCTAGTAGTCTAACGTTGCACATCCAGAATATATTACAAGAAATTACATCCACTGGGCAATCAAAGATTGATGCCAGTGCAAATAAATGAGCAGAACCTAACCATGTACAACATCACAATCTGCAACCTCAGCACAGATGATGCCCATAAGCATGTGGGCAAGTTCTTGCTGCTTTGCCACACTATCTCTGAAAACATTGATCAGTTGTTGTGTCGCACGACTCTGCACCTCTGATTCATCCACTATTTCTATCATTGCTTCAGCCATTAATTGGTTCACAAACATACATTTATTCCGTTACATTCAAGACAGAGGATACTGAACAGATTCAGATGGCGATTTTGGTAGGCTTGTATTATTGATAGTGGAGAGTGTCTTGACCACTGCATCATAACATAAATTAGGACGGGAACCAAACAGATTAATCATGAGTTATTGCCATATTATTTTGCCTCGATTTACTGGAAAGAAACAATGGGGTTGCCTTGCTGTTTTTAGAGTTTGTCTTCTTATCTTCGGTAGCCTGCACAAAATTAACAAACTAGCATTGCTATCATTGGCCCAGTCAGATAATAGGAAAGCAACATTGACACAACGAACGTTCGGGAAACTAGCCTACACCAAAATTAACACAATATGGCACAGCTATCATCAGCCAGGTAAGGTAATACGAAAGCAACATTGACACAATGAATGGGCAACCAGATAAGCACTACAATTCAGTAATGTGCGTGATATGAGATTGCACATTCATGCAGCTCAGTACGCAAAACTACTAGGCAGTTTTCCTTACAAAAATCAACATTGGCGCCTTTAACATTTTGCTACAACTAATTTTAGATCACATAAAGGTTAGATTCACTCCGATTATCAAAATACATGCTGATGTAAAAATATAGTGATATACAACAGGTAATTACATCAGCACTGGACCACAGAGAATTCCTGTAAGATATTTTCCTCAAATACGATCCCAATGGAGGAAGTCTTGTATCATTTAACCTTATTTTCTAAAAGAGAGATGGGTAAGAAACATGTAGAAAATATGATCAGAATGCTATAAGATTTCATGATGCGAGGATACGCACACGCTTCTAAGAATGAGTTGACATTCTTTTGCTAGACTGGAGCGGACTAGTTCTTTGGCCACTGGAATCTGCTTATTATCAGTGGGAGTTGGGTTTCTCTGTGCTGGAGCAGTACCTATGAAAAATGGAGTTGGTTTATTATCTCCTGGCGTTTGGATCTTTTGCAAAGACCTGGTTTGTAACCCTTCAGATTCTAACATAGCCGTCTTCCCCTTGCATGCCTTATATAGAAGAATGGTGATTCAGTTATAAAACATGCTACAGCAGAGATGGAATAGGTACTGAAGAATAGAAAGGCATGACATATTAACATGTATTCACTCCATCCGGAAATAAATGGATGGGTCTAGGCGTATTTCAGTTCTTGATACATCCAGTTTTATCCATTTATGTGACATTTAATCCGGAAGGAGGGAGTATGATGTAAGAGCTAGGGATACGACAGGACAACACAGTAAAAAAAACATTGAAAAACCCACTGCAGAACCAAAGTATTCAAACCCACTGATATGAGATAGTACACTCATGCAGCTCAGGATGCAAAACTACCAGGCAGTTTTCCTTGCAAAAATCAACATTGTGGCCTTTAATCATACATTTTGCTACAACTAAATTTAGATCAGATAAAGGTTGGATTCACGATACCATCAGATAAAGGTTGGATTCACATTTTGCTACAACAAAATACATGCTGATGTAAAAATATAGTGATATACAACAGGTACTTACATCTACATTGGAGCACAGAGAATTCCTGCAAGAATCTTTCCTCATGAACGATACCATTGCAGAAAATCTTCTATCTATTAAGCTTATTTTCTAAAAGAGAGATGGGTAAGAAACATGTAGAAAATATGATTAGCATGCTATAAAATTTCATGATGCAAGGATACGCACATGCTTCTTAGAATTGAGTTGACATATTTTTGCTGGACTGGAGCGGACTAGTTCTTTGGCCACTGGAATCTGCTTATTATCAGTAGGAGTTGGGTTTCTCAGTGCTGGAGCAGTATCTATAAAAACTAGAGTTGGTTTATTATCTCCTGGTGTTTGGATCTTTTGCAAAGGCCTTGTTTGTAACCCTTCAGATTCTAACATAGTCGTCTTCCCCTAGCATGCCTTGTATAGAAGAATGGTGCTTTAATTATAAAACATGCAGCAGTAGAGAGATGGAATAGGTACTGAAGAATAGAAAGGCATGACATATTGACATGTATTCCCTCCATCCGGAAAAAATGGATGGGTCTAGGCGTATTTCAGTTCTAGATACATCCTTTTTTATCCATTTCGGCAACATGTAATCCGGACGGAGGGAGTATGGTGTAAGAGCTAAGGATACGGCAGTACAACACAACAAAAAAATACTAGTTGAATGTAAAACTGTATGCTAGCGGAATACGTACAGAAATAACTAAGGCAACATACACGTGTATGATTGGAAAAATAAGATGGCATTGCAATAGAGCACTAGAACATCACTTCAATGTAAAAAACATGGTATGGTAGACAGATGAAGTACATACTGATGAATAACAATGCATAAAATATTCAGAAGCATGATGTCCAAATTAAGCAGATGGCATTGCGATAGAGTAGAATGAAAGTACTTGAATTTGAAAACATGTTATCATGAATGGAATAGGTACTGAAAAACAGGCAGGCATGACATATTTACATGCATGATCAGCATGATAAGCACATGGCATTGCAACAGATTAGATACACTCCAGGATATTATATGCATGTTGTACCCATATCAGAGGCCAAGTTAGAGCAAGGACCTTGTGGGGTGAAGAGGATTCATCATCTTTCTGCAAGTCTTCTGAAGAACTGCCTTTACATGTTCCATCATATTGGGTATTATTGACATCAAGTTTATTGGCCTTTACATTGCTCCATGAGGTTCTTGTGGATATATCAGTGTGTGCAATTATATCTGACATGCATGGAAGACAACTAGTAGTTAGATTTATGTAATGAGTTCCTGTAGGAGACGACATAAATAGTAGGACTGGGGTTAACTAGCAGCAACATGTCTCATAAACTAAAGGGAGAACACAGATGAAAGCTATAGAATATGTATCGTTTGTACTTGAGATTAACTAGATGGCACACAAAAGTATTAAAGAACAACATAGGAAATACTAGAGGTGGTATAATACTATAATCACCAGCCTGTGGGATAGCATTGACTGATGGATCATAACTATGGAACAGTGTTACCTAAAGAACAAGTATCTTAGCTGAACTATGGAACAGCGTTAACTCCTGAACAAGACCCGTAAGAGATCAGCATGAATATACAGTGAAATGTGATGATCTATTTTACATGCTTAGATGAATAACAAAGCCATAAATGTTGCACACAAGTAAGATGAGGGTACAACCTATCTGGCTGCCATCCATAGGAGTGAGCATCATGTGTTGACTTGTCGATGGCCCTGTAGTTGTTGTGGTTGTGCATGTCGGGCACGCGCATTCGATGCAGGGAACTGTTGAGTGGGGACTATAGCTCCCTTCTGGTGTATGCTTCCCTTGTTGGAGCAGCTGCGGTGAGTCGGAAGATGGTGTGTCTGAAGATGCAGATAACGCATAATGTTAAGAACGACATATCTCTTTGATCTGAAGAAATACACTAAGAGATCAACAACAAGGTACAAGAGTGGTCACATGTCTGTTGACTGAAGACTAAATTGGGGTCACACGATTTTATTTTATTTTGGTACTGTCCGATCTACGCCGGATGGCTCGCCGTCTTATGCCTCCTGGCTGACACTGTTCGGAATCTTCCCCGAAGAGCCAGCGACCAACGGCAGAGCAGCCTGCCTCCACCGTCCGTGGCCCCGGCGAAAACCCCGCTCCCCGCCCCACCGCACTGCCGTGGTTGCACCACCCCCGGGCCAATCCACAAAGACTCCCCGTCATCCAGATCCGGCGATGGCAGTACCTTCAGCCCATGAAACTCTAAAAGATAGCCATCTAAGCGTTGCTTCCGTGGTGAACTTGCGGCCCCGCACCCTTACGTTAGACACCAGCCAATCGGCAGCCTAGGAGCTCCACTGCCTCGAGGGGTGCTGCTTCCCATTACAAATCGATTGGCCCAGAATAAAAATTCAGACAACTGAAACCTAAATAAAGTGATTTGAGATGAGGGTACGACCTATCTGGCGGCATGGTTAAGTAGGCAGGTCCAGCTACCGAGTCGGTGAGGCCGGCGCGGTTGCGGTGGCGACCGGCGGCAGGGAAAGAGCGATGTCGCGACGGTCGATGGCTATGCCGAAGAAGCGCCAGGACTTTGGACGGATCCGAAGTTGGAGCCGCTCTGGTGCCGTGAACAACGGCGAGGGTGAATCAGCTCCAGTATGTTTCACGCGGCCGTCGTTGAGGCAGCACCAGCAGCACGGAGTAAGAGGCACATAGCCCAGTGCATGACGGCAAATGGACAGCGTCTCCGGCATTAGGGAGGAGGGCGGCTGTGAAATTGGTGCGGTGGGGGCGCCATGGATGTGGGGCTGAGGTTTCGCGGCTCGGGAGAAGGGAGCTTCCCGGGAAGAAGGTGATTTGGCGCCCACGAGGTATGAATGGGGGCGGGCGGGGGAAATTCGGAGGGGAGTGGAACCATGTCTTACGGACGCATTTGTCTAAAATGTGAGGGGGAGTTACAGTTCTACCCTTGCCTATAGGCTTCTCGGCTTGGGTCTGTGTACTGAGGGTCGGGGATAGTAGAGTAACTTTGCTTCTCTGGGCGGGAGCGATTTCGGGCGAGGAGGGCATGTTTTGAACTATAGTGGGCGTGAGCGATTTCGGGCGAGGAGAGTGTGTTTTGAAATAGTGGGCGCGAGCTATTTCGGGCGAGTAGAGCGTGTTTTGCCGACCATGGTTTATGAATTATTCGGCACATGTCATTTCGGCCGAGGAGAAGGCGCGCTTGGATGAAGAAACGAACCTACCCTTGATGTACAACGGGCCAATTCATGCGTGTCCCACATAGGAAAGTAATTTCGCGTCTCCCATTTATTTGCTCGGGCGAATTCCACCGAGCAGAGAGGATGTTTAATGGTTCGTTCAAATTTTGGGAGAACAAGCATCCACGTCTACCTTGCCAAGTCTATTCAGATCAAATTTTGAAATATTAGCTTGCCACTTCTTTTTTAGATGGAGAGATGATGCTCAGGGGTAATGTGTTTTTACATGCTCGTTGCTAGTGATTTACTATATGACAAATAGTTGACCCACTCAAAAACGCGAATCAAACCCAAAATGAAATATCTCGATTCAATGAAATAGCTCGTTCAGTAGGTCAAAATAGTGAACTAAATCCAAAATTGAACACCTCAATCGAGTAGCATGTTGTACAGTATTATAGTACTCCATGAACATGTTGAAAATCAAATTAATGAACTTGTTTGATATACACATATATCCGTTCATGTGTGGATTGCAGACAACATGTTCTCCAATTTAAATATTTGAATGCAAGTTTATATCGAAACATGGTTTATATCAGTCTTTGAAGCATAAAACGCGACCTCCCCCTCTCCCAGACTCCTGTTCTCTCTCTCTCTCTCTCTCTCTCTCTCTCTCTCTCTCTTGCCGACAATCTTCAATTCTGTCACACGCATCCGACACAAAAACCTTGTTCGTCCCTCTCCCTT
>NC_041390.1:446506884-446526387 GCF_002162155.2 Triticum dicoccoides | reverse complement strand
GTGTGTGTGTGTGGGGGGGGGGTCTTTCTAGTTCGCATGCATATATACACCATCTATAGGTCTCTCTCGCACACTATGTATGATACTCTAGCTAGTCCAAGTTAGATATCATTGGTGCACTCATCGTACGCACATAGATTCCTTGGCTCTTTGCCTGTAACTCTCTCACGCACCACTATGTCGTCTCGGAGTCCCCTCTCTCAAACTCTCCATCCACCTGGGTCACACATACACATGCATATCTCACTCGCACTCGATAGGCCCATCTAAAACTCTATCTCTCCCCCTCGTTCTCTCTCCATCTCACACGCGCACACACACAATCTCATGCCCAGCTAGCCAAGTATGATGGTCTCTCACTCAATTGTAGGCACACACAGTCCCCATGTATGTATATGACTAGCTAATATTAGTCTCCATCACAATCATGTGCATGGTCTATCTCGATTTCTCTCGGGGCATCTTTCTATCGCGCACGCACTCCCTCGATCTCCCACCCATATAGTCCCCTCACGATCTCGACGGGATCTCTCTATCACAAACACACCCTCTCTCCCTCCCCATGCGTCCATGCCATCCATGTGTCCCTCTCGACCTTTGTTCCTTGTTGGCCACACCTCTATTGGACATGTGCTACAGTGGTGTCTCTCTCTCTGTTGCAAACAATCACACACTAGCTATCTTCGTGTATCTCCTCGCCTCGCTTTTCCCTCTCGGAGATGCATTAGTGATATGTTCGCATAAGAAACGAAAAAACACACTCTCTCTAATTTATCGTTTGTTGTCACCTTCTCTTTCACACACATACTCTTTTTGCACACTTACTCATTCTCCTTCACACGCACTTGATCTGTCTCGACTGAGGCACTCTCCTCGGTCCATAGCATATAGATTTATTGAGAAGTCAAACATCACAAAGTTTGACCATGTACGTGGAGAAAAAGAATTACATCTAGTACGGTAAACATATACCATTAGATTCACCATGAGATGTAGTTTTGTATGATGTATCTTTGGTATTGTAGATATAAATAACATTTGCGTAAACCTGATCAAAGTTTCCAAAGTTTGACTTCTAAAAAATTTACATGCACTGCATTATCGAGCGGATGGAATATCTCTTTCCCCCTCTCAGCTATCTGACGCACCACTCGGCCTTATCGGGGCCCCTCAATCTCTCTCAAAATTTATCGGTCAGTTTGGTTCATGACCTGACCCTCATGCCTTGATGGTCGGTACTGCCTGGTGTGGACGTGAGATGTAAAATATTTCTACCTGGCCAGGCTTGTGTGGTGCTGAAGCGTTTGGTTCATGCCTGGGCCAGGCAAAGCATCAACGTCCCATCAATCAATACATGCATCAATTATTTAATGCTGATATACATACATGTTGCTGTTAGCCTCATGGCCACACGACCAGGCACGACCAGGCATTCGAAATCGGTCGCCTGGGCCAGGCTACTTGCAGTGTCTAGAGTTCAGCCAGGCTAATTAAAGTGCAAGGGAACCCAGGCCAGGCGGGCTTTCTTTTTCACAGGGTAGCAACCAAACAAGCGTGCATGAAATCCAGCCACAACCCCAGGCCAAGCAAAAGATGCTCAGGACACAAGCCAAATTGGCCTTATATCTTCCTGGTTCACACATACACATGTCTCGCTCGCGCTATACATCTAGACCCATCCAACACTCTCCGCCCTTGTTCTCTCTCCATGTGACACGCACCCCCCTAAGTACCATAATCCCTCAATCCATCATAGGCACAAGCACTCCCCTCCCCCCCTCCTATGTATGATTTTCTCTTACTAGCCATCAGGAACACACGTATTGTCTCCTTCCATCCATACGTCTATCTCGATATCTCTCGGGGCATCTTCTATCGCGCACACACCTGGTCACTCGATCTCCCACCCATGTAGACCCATCACGATCTCCAGGGGATCTCTCTATGACAAACATACCCTCTCTCCTCCCCATGTCTGCATTTTCTCTGTACGTCTCTCTCGACCTCTCTCCCTTGTTTGTCAGACCCCTCTTGGCCACGTGCTAGGGGTCTTGCTCTCTCGGTTCCAAACAACCACACACTATATCCTCACCTTGCCTCCGTTGTCGAAGATGCATGTGTGATATGTTTGCATAAGACATGCATGCTTTTTCTCTACTTTTATCGTGTGTTGTGCATGTCTCTTTTACACACGCACACACACTTTTTTCACTCACTCTCTCTCTCTCTCTCTCTCTCTTGTTAGGGACTCTGTCACGTCCATAAGCATATGGATGTTTTGAAAAGTCAAACCTTAGAAACGTTTGACCAGGTATATGTGGAGAAAAACATTTACATCTGGAACGATCATTAGATTCATCACAACATGTACTTACTTCATACTATCATTTATCTTTGGTATTGTAGATATAATTAATTTCTTTATAAACTTGGTCAAAGTTTCAAAAGTTTGACCTAAAAAATGTTGGAACTACATTATCGAACGGAGGGAGTAGCTCTTTCTCTCTCTCTGCTATGTCTCACGGGCCTCCCCTCTCACTCGAACTCTCTATACGGACGGATTATACGCTCACTGTGTCAGAGTATAGCTCCGTATATTATTTAGTTGACCGGTCAACCAATCCACATGTTGCCTTGTCAGCTCGTGTTCTGTATCTTCGTGTGCTGGCCCATGTGGTAGTGGGTGAAAATAAGTAAACTAGAGGCCCATCTGACACGCGGTGAAGTAAACAAAGTTGAAACCACTCGGGGTAGCACCCCACACGCTAGTAAGTTGAAACCAAATTACGATGACAAGTGTAGTGTTCAAAACTGCATCTATGCACTGCACCGAAAGAAATGTTTTTAGTATTTTTTTCTCACATGATCACCTGCATCGTTTTTATGCTGTACTACTATAGTAGCCTACGCTAGTCATAGTGGAAAGTAACTTAGACTACTACAGTAACTCTGTGGTTACCCTAAGAGCATGTACTACCTCCGTCCTGGTTTACTCTTCCAATTTTGTAGTATCAAAATTTGACCATAGATTTAACTGACAAAATGTTAATGCATGTCACTAAGAACTATATCGTTGGATTCGTATTTGAACATAATTTCAAATGGTGTAATTTTTAGTGACATGAATTTGCATTTTCTTAGGTAAATCTATGGTCAAAATTTTATACTAAATACGAGGTAGTATTAAAAAAGTGGGCTATGTAGGCCAAAACATGTGCCAAATTCACTTGTGATGCATTTGGCATCGATGCCCCTCCATTGCTCACCTGGTGTCCCAATCTGGATCACCTACTTTGCTCCGGTGCCAAATTAACTCACGCAATGAAAAAACACTGCGTGGGAGAGAGAGAGGACTGAGGCAATAAAAAAACACTTGTTTGGGAGAGTGAGAGGCTGGTGTAGTTGGTTTGATTGATTTGTTTATACATGTGGGTCTGTGTGCACAGCGGTGCCAACTCTCTCACATCGCGAGAGCGGTGCCAAAATCTTTTGATTTGACATCGATGCGTGTTATATGGCATACTTTTGCGAAATATGGCATCGGCAACATAGTGGAAGGAAACAAATGCCCAAGCTCTTCATGTGCTCCTAGTTAAATGAGAGGAAACAGAAAGAGAGAGAGAGAGAGAGAGAGAGAGAGAGTGAAAAAATATCACTAGCCAGCCAACCCTATCGTATGAGTGAATGATATTGGTACCTCTTGATGACACGGCAATCTTATGCAGCCAGCTGCTCTAATATGTTCTCTTCTTTTGCAGATAAAAAAAAGACCTGAAAGTGAAAAATGTGCTGCACTCTAACAATCTCATCAAATGCTTTGATCTCCATCTTATAGAAATTGATTTGATCGACTACCGAGGCAGCACATCTGAGATTAAATTGGCCAGGTTCTTTGTTCTGGAGACAAGTGTGCTCAAGGTAATGAGGTTTGGTGTTCTCTGGCGCAACAATGAATGGCGTGCTGATCACCGCAAGCGTCTAAGCCTAAATGACAAAGTCTCCGCAGAAGCTGAATTTGTTTTTGAAACATCAAGTGGCCAGAGACTCGAAAACTTGTTTGCCCATTAGTGACTTGTGAGGGCGGTGGATTTTAGTTTGTACAATAGTGCTGCATCCACCTAAAGTAATGAAAGTTCTTACGTAAACTTCCTAGTAATTCCCTCTTCGTAGGTGCAGCATTGCTCCTAACATTTGTAATATCAGCTTGAAACTTGTAATATTGTCGTGTCCTATTCCTGCGTTTTCAAAATCCTGTGAATCTAACAGGTCCTGAGTTGGTGATGATGTTGTGCCTCCCATCTTTCACCAATAGCCGTCGGATCTAGATCTGATGCATACAAACCAAGCTTCTCCATTTTTGCAAAAAGATGCCCGCACTTGTTCCCTATTTACAAACAACTCCTTGTCTCTCACAATCAGCCTCATCTCCTCCCCACCACATCTAGGAGTAGAAGGCAGTGGAAACATCTGGCGCGATGGCCGCTGCCGGAGCCGTCCACCCCCAATCTTGGTGTTCTGTGCAATGCACGGGCATCTACGCACGGGAAATTATGTTGAACAGGGCTAGTTGTAAGCAGGCTAGCTCTACAGCCATGATGATAGTGTCTGCAGACGGTGAGGCTGACTATGGTATGCCAAACACGTCGCCTATACTCAGGTGTCATCTCCCGCGCAGGGTCTTGTCACTTCACTGTGAGGAGCAGCATGTAATAATTTGACCAACGGGTAGTACAGTGCTAGTACTCCTGCTACTACATTGGTAGTACTACTACTAGTACTAGTATCACCACCGTCTGGATTTAGGAGTACTACCAGTCCATCTGGATTTTAGTATTTGACTAGCAATATCTAGTAATGCATGTCACCAAAAATGTACTACTCCCTCTGTAAATAAATACATGGTGTTTTATTCCTATCGGCGAGAGAACTTAATGTTTTTTTGCTACTCCTAACTAGAGTACTAATAGGATTACATGCAATTAACTAAACACTGCATGTCATGTTTGGTAGTCTCAAGTCATTGAAAGCATGCATGACCCACATCTCTCATTGGTTGATATGTCGGGAAATAAGAAACAAGGAGGGTGTTAATGCACCGTGCCTAAGTATTTTGGGATTATTTGGTTTTCGTAAGGTGACTTACACAACATTTTTGTTTACATGCATTAACATTTTATTAGTTAAATCAAAGGTCAAAACTTGGCGCAAAATGCAAAGGGGACCAATAAACCAGTAAACATCAAACTTCTCTCGTTTGGCCCCAACTAGAGGTCCGGTGAGATGACTATACTGCACCGGCATGGAGGGGGACGTAGCTTCATTGACTTACGGCAACTGCCTTTGGGTGAATGACACGTGGCCCCAGGGGGTGGCTGGCCCACCTATCATACAACCAAAGGCAGGTGCAGTAGAGGGCCAGGAGTAGTACGAAATCCTACGCACCTATGCATGCTAACCAAGGGCTAAGTCATCACTCGAATCGCAATATCAGTTGACTAGAACCTATGCTAGACCCATGGAGGCGATGAGCGCGAGCATCAGCCGGCTGTGCCAGATGGTCCACGACGCCGGCCTGCGGCTCGGCAACAAGGAACGTCTCCAGGTAGTATTGCTTGAGGCCGCCAGGGCGAGGGGCCGCTTGGATGACAGCTTCGTCTCCTTGTTCGACGATGTCCTCGTCGGTTTCCTCGACAAGTTCACCGTTGTCAAGAAGCTTGCGGACGACTTTGACGTAAGCCTCCAGCCGACGCGCCCAGGCTCTGCGATGCCCGCCACCCTCAACGGCCACTATGGTAACAACCTCTTCGACGCACTGGTGGCCCTACGACTGCCCGCCGTCGCGCCGAAGAATGTCCACCTCGAGGTCGCGCTCACCACGCAGCGCCTGGCGCAGCAAGACACCATCGACATAATCACCCATGTCTACGCGCTAATCATCCACAAGGACTACTACATGCAAGAGGAGGATGATAGGATGCTGGCCTTCTTGGAGCGCAGCGCAACCTTGGACGGCACTGTTCAGAAGCATGTTGAGCTCGTCGCCAACGCCGCTGCTCCTCACACGTCGGTTAGTGACCCGGCGCACTAGGGCGTGAGGATGCCGTTGAACGTTGATGGATCCGTATGTATTTTTATCTTTCCGTCAAATCCATGTAGTAGTATATGATACTATAGTAATTATCTTACCTTTCGCATCAACTTCATAATTTTCATACATACTCCATGCATGAACGGCGCCAGAACCAAACTTCTCATTACTCTAGGCAAAATCGTTATTTTCTATCTATCGGTCGCGCCATGGAGCAGAACCAAAATTTACAGGTTACGAGTTCAAAAGGAAAAGCCTGTCGTGTTCGCGTCGCACCCCCACACGGTTGGTCTGGTACGCCGCTCAAGCAGGAATGCGTGTGGTGTTGCATTTTCACTTACAAGTGGGACCGCAGTTGAGCAAACCGACTATCGGCAAAACCCCACCCTGCCCACCGCGTGATGGCTGAGAAAACAGGAGGGAGAAGAGATGGTTGTAGCACGGACTCCAAGAAAATTGGTGTCGGATGGGACTCATTTGGGTGGCGTGTGCCGTACTGCTAGATGTGAATGCTAGTTATGGCCCATGCCACCCCACTATATCGAGCCTATATCGAGGTACGTAGAACAAATTTCCTGCAGTCCGTGCTCAGCCCTCCTCTATCTCTCTTCTCAGCCAGCCAGCGGACGCGCGGAGCCCATCGTCTGTTTGCTCACATGCGGCCCCACATGTCAGTGAAAACGCAAGAGGACCCATTGAACGTGCAACTCTTTCACCTCTACGTGCTGGTGATGAAAAACAAATCCAATAAAGATCTTCGGTGGCTGCTTTTGGAGTTACTCAAGAGTAGTAAGATTCTATTTACGGTTTAACCCAAGATGCACATCTCGTGGCTTCAACTACCACTCTATTTTCTTTCATGACACGACCTGGATGCTGGATGTCCCACGTGTCAGCAAAAGGAGGAAGAACCCGACCAAATCTTCGGTTCTGCTCTCGGATTAGACTAGTTGTGCTAACTTAAAATTTTATTGTGTACTCCCTTCATTCCAAAATACTTGACTTCCATTTGTCCAAAAATGGATGTACCTATATACTAAGACATGTCTAGATACATATATATTTTGACAATTAGAAGTCATGTATTGTGCAACGGAGGGAGTAGAATGGATGCAAGTTTTTGTATTGGGAAGAAGAGTGCAATTTAGTAGATGTTCTATCACTTTTAGCTAGCACAGACGCAAGATCGAGCCTCCGCAGATCAACAATGAATGCATCGAGAAGGCACTAATCCAACTTACAAGAGTAGTAAAATGTATTCTTATGGTTCTTGTTTTCTTTGGTCTTGCTTTTCTAGTCAAAATTATCGTTGGAGTTCGTGCAAAATGGAGGTGCGTTTGGGGTCGTGCGTTGGAGTTGGCCTTACAAGTGGGACCGCAGTTAAGGTAACCGATTATCGGCAAACCCCCACCTCGCCCACCGCGCGATGGCTGAAGTTAGAGAAACAACGAGGTTGAAGAGATTGCTCTAGCATGGACTCCAAGAAATAATATGGTGTCAGATGGATGTCATGGTTGTGGCCTGTACCATACTCCTGGACGTGAATGCTTGTTCTGGCCCATGCCACCCTACTACACCTACTACTTACTCCTACCTATAGTACTAGTATCGAGGATTTGAGGTGCTGGTTACGTATAGCGAACACATTAACATATGGCTCAGTAAAAACACCCGCTCGACACGCGAAGCATGTGAAGCTAGTAGAAATTTGGAGAAGCGACTCGAAAGCCATTCATAAATTTAGTAAGTTTATCACACGCATATCATTTTATTACATACAATAGGTCATCAACCCACATCGACAACGAGGATACATTATAAATACTAAAGTTTTCACCATGCAACAAATAACAAGCAATGAAATGAACTTCAACTCAACCATTCCTCGGTGTTGGAAATGCTTGCTTTGAACCACATGTGATTCTCTGGGACGGGCCATCGATTGTCGATCTGGAAACCAATGCAGGACTGATCATCCAGGTTGAAGCGGCCTACTATATCACTACCAGGGTAGGGAACCACCCAAATGTCCGAGGTATAGACACAGTTGCTTCTCATAAATGGTACTGTTAACGTTGTGTCAATAGTAGTTGGATCACCTTTCACCATCATCACATAGTTTTGTCCAAGGAAGAGCGAGTTTTCTCCAAGACTATCAATTTTGTACCAGGGAGAAGGAGTTGGCGCTAGCACGCTAGTATCCATCCCGAATACCATGCAATGGGTGTTGGTATAGGTCCAGAGAGTGCGACCATGGGAGACTACACCTGCTTCCTTAGTAGTAACATCATTAGTGGGCTGTATACACACAAGAAGAGGTGATCCATCAGAATTAGTTCCCAGGCGCCACTGAGTATATGGGTTCTGCTCGTCCTCATGCTTGTGATCATCACCATCGTCATCTCCCCCTTGGTTACAAAATTTTTCAAGTATAGGTGGTGGGATGTTCGCAGGATCATGGAAACACAAGAAGAAGGTTAATTAGTAAAGGGAAACTTGCTAACCTGCATGCATGTGGATGAAAAGAAATTATAATTACGGTGGAAGACAAACGTACCGAAACTACGAGGATCCCATGCAAAAAACAGTGCCACGAGTGGTGGAAGCAAACATAAGGCCCTCGTATTGAATTGCATCACAGTACTCATCCGTGTACAGAAACTGATTTTTGAGCAATATCCATCAAGTCAAACCACGAAGGATGGCAACAACCTTGTCGAAGATAGCAACAACTTGATAGTTGTTGTAATTCCAAGAGCGGTTGGGAACTCGACAAATTGCTATCTTCCGTAGAAGACAGTCACCATGATCGTATTTGAACGTGCGTAGAATACTGGTGTGCTCAACCTCTGGGCAGTCTGCTGACATTTTTGGAAGTGGAACCCGGTCACGAGTGTACACATTCACAAGTTCCCACTCGCAGTTGGACCCAATGTAAACAACCCAATCTCCATTTGCGCCCGCCCAAGCCTTGCCCTCAAGCGATGGCATCTTAACATCATACGTATCATTATCAAGTGGCATCAACTGGCACAGGGCGAGGCCTTCGTCGTGCCGGTGCCAGTCATCAGGGTCACGGCGAAGAATATAGGGGAGATCAAACCGCTCCTTGACTCTTGGGTTCTTTGTAATGATGTTATTAGTTGAGTCGAGAATGGGCTTGAACGAACCTCCCATGCTAGCCGAGGTGATGACGTCGCACTAATTAATGAGTTCCTCCACCACGTCATCTTTCAGATCGGGGCAAGAATAACGGGGTCGTTTCCGGCCTATTCCCTCCATGGAGAAGATGATCGAACAATGGCAGAAGAAAGGGTGAAGGGCTGAAGGAAAATGGAGGAGGGAGAGGAAGAGCGTGCGTCAGCAGTTCCAAATCGAGAGGGAAAGGAGGTGAAGAGTTGGTGGACGGTTGCGAGTTTGCCACGGTTCACGAAGAGGCGCCCCGGCCTACACGTCCGTTCGGAAATACTCCTACTACTCGCCGTCGTCTCAACGATATGTTGGAACAGGACCACATGTCAACGAAACATGGTGTGTAATTTCTCGTGCAAAATGTGATCTGGCTGCGTTGGCCCGAGGTGCCACATTAGTTATCGGCCTTTATTTTTTTAATGGCGTGCCGATAAGTTTTGAAGCACGACTAACTAGTACTATACGCAGAGAAAATATAAACTACTCTACCACTACTCCACCTCCAGTACTAGTAGTATAAAAAAGATATATAGGCTGGAGCTTGAGCGCTTTCTTGCTAAGGGCTGTCCACTTGCTACTCACACTACCACCCTCTCTCCAGATCTAAAAATGACAGCCCCTCTCTCCCTCCTCACCGGTGGTCACAGATCCACCGGGGAAGAAAAGGACATGCAACATTGACGCACTCGTCGTCGACGAGCGAGGTCACGCACTGACGACAAGGCTGTCCTCTCAGACCTAGCGCTCGCGTGGGATGGCCTCCGTCCCCAAGCTTGTTGCCGTAGTGTGTGCGGAGGACGACGACCACGAGCGAAGCCACTTCCCACCGACCCTCAGGTATGCTACCTCTTTTCGAACCATAACCTTGTTCTATTGCCCCATCTGCCACGTCGTTGCATGTGGATCTTTTTCCACTCCACCATCTTCCCAATTTGCTATCCTCTGCTCTGCTGGCAATGCAGACGAAAACCATAATTTGCACTATTAAAGGAAACCCTACTTCATGCAGACTAATCCATGTCTGGGTTGAATAAGGAAAGGAAGGGAGAATGTACTGTCCAAGAGAGTAGGCATCGAACCCGCATCTAGGTTGAGAAGGGGAAAATTAGTAGCTAAGGAACGGGTCTCGTGTCTCTTGGTTGAACAAGGGTAGAAAGGCATGACAACGCAATAGAGAATGACCAGGTCGATCGGTTTGTTGTCCTCGCATAGGAAAAAGGTGGCTAAAGAGAACAAAAATGGGATGTAATCCACATATGCTGCCTGGATATTTGTTGCTCTGGGCAACCATTCCTCCCTCACCACTCTGCGTCCGTGGAGGTACATTGTACTGGTGCGCCCACTGTCCGAATGGGCCTCCCATGCTCTTATTGCCACTTTTTTTGCTGTTAGTATAATGCCAGCAGTCAAGTCAAGCAATGCTACTGCTAAAGTGATGCCACATTTAACTAATGCCGCTCTCAGTCTAATGCCACCCATAAATTTAAGCAATGCCATTTAATGTCACTGGATTATTTCAGGGTTAGCTATTGATTGTGGATGTATTAAAGATTTTTCAGCTAAGGCATTCTAATGCTGCTACACAGCCAGTATACCAACGATGAAACTTGTTACTACCTTCAGATTTTTGCACTGTTAATGCTTATAGATTACATACCTCACTTTCATGAGATAAGTTATTTTTTGTACAGTGTCACCAAAATGCCAAGGCGCTGATGTCATTTTATTTTGGTTAAACTGCACAGACAATTATGAAGACAAGACGAAATGTCAAGAGTGGGCACCTCCTCCGGCTGTTCTCTTGAGGAGGTCTGTATGTTTGTCTCTAATGCCTGTCGACTACATACCTGACATCATGATGTAATGTTAAGTCATTTCCTTTTGTAGAGTGTCGCTGAATTGTCAAGGCGATGATGGCATTTTATTTTAGTAGAACTACACAAAATTTGCTTAAAAGAAGAGGAAAGGTCAGGAATGGCTCACTTTTCCAGAAAAAACTATGTATGCCTTCCTGACATCAGCCATTGTTGCTTTATTTATTCCTTCAAACAGGTGGTTAGAAACAGTCTTGCTACCTTTTCCCATTAAGAAATTGGAATGCTTATATTTTTGAGTCTATGCTTCAACTAGTGTCACTTTTAGAGTAAATACACTTTCAATATCTATGCAAACAGGGATGCTCGATTTTAGTGGAACTGCACAAAAAGTCCAACTGGTTCAACATTAGGAGCATGTTTTTTCCAAACCTTTATATCCAATTGGTGGCACTATGAGTTGTTCATTACGAAGGTACATGGTATGCTACTATCTTGCTACTCTTTTTGTACTGTCATTAGATAGTAATACTAGTGGTCTGCATGTGAATTTATTGGTAGGGTGGACCTACATTGGAGGTGCAGGACATGATTCAATGATTGGATGCTCAATTTCGGTTGTATCGATTTCACCTCTTCCATCACTGCGAACATGGATATCCTTGGTCTATTGAAGAATAGGCGCTATGTTTCTGCTCTGAACCAGCAAATAAATTCAGTATGAAATTTTCCAGGGCAAAACATAACTGTATCAGATTGTCCAGTGCAGAACATGACAGATGCTAAGCGGAAGAGACTTGTTTAAACCGAAAATACAAGGTGTGGTATATGTTTACTAGCTGCTTGATATTTGTGCAGACAGAGATGTCTGCCCGTTGCTATTTTGCAAACAAACAAAGTGCCCGCAATTTTGGTTGAACTACACAAGAGAATAGTATAGTCACTACATGCAGTGCCATTTGAAAATAGACATAGAAAGATTGGATAGTCACTTCATGGACTGCAAAAAAGTAGTACTGTAGTATTTATTCGCCAACACTAGGTGCTTCATTGCTTTGGTCTGATTATACAATGGGCATCATTTTGCCTAAGTTAAAGTTTGTATTCGGAAAATAGTCTCGTCGTGTGATCGAGAGAAGACCAAATCATATTGAAGTGGATGTTCCTCCATCATGTGTGGTTCATTCTCATGGTTCCAGCTGTTGGTGAAACCACTTACGTTTGCAAGAGGAATTGTAGACTTCACAAACAAATTTGTCTTTCAGTCTGTACTGAATGTTGGCCAAGAGAAGCATCCATGTTAGTAGGAAGAACAGATGTTTTTTCTAGATCTTTTCTTTTGGAGCTACATATTTGTATATGATCTGTGAATCATTGAGATGCATTAACATGTCGATCTTATGTATGGGAATCGTACTAGTTAGTTTTAGTTGCGACGCAAGATCCGAAGTGGCTGATCTTTTCTTTTGGAGCTACATATTTGTATATGATCTGTGAATCATTGAGATGCATTAACAATTACTTATTTCTGTTCGCTTAGTGTTTACAAGTTACTGATCGATCACTAGCTAGCCTACAAATGCGCTCCTGGCAGTTTTATTTGCAACGCAAGATGCGAAGTGGCAGTTTTTTGAATAAAAATGCCTACCTCTGAAGAAACTGATAGGCTACACTATCGATCCTACACGGATAAAAATGCCTACCTCTGAAGAAACTAACAAGCTACACTATCGATCCTACACGGATAAATAGCGGATCACACACGTACTACCTCCTTTCCGGTTTGCAGGGCTCAATTCAAGAAACGGCCTACTCGATCCTACACTAATAAATAGCGTATCACGCACATACTAGTACCTCCTTTCTAGTTTGCAGGGCTTAATTCAAACCTCTCACCAACCAAGGTACTCCCTCCGTCCGGGATTTCTTAGTCCCGTGAGCAAAGCAGCAAGACCAAGGCATGGAAATAATTAACGACATGCAGAAGTTTAAGCCTAATTAATTCCAACGATTTAAGTGTCTGCATGCGCGCCATCGGCTGCAACTCGTTGCATGCTGCTTCGCGTACTGCTTGCAAGCGATTCTGAGTTCCTGCATGCAGCCAGCCGTAATTAAGGCAGCTAACTAATGCGAAAAAAGATACGCATTAAATCCATGGAATCATTATTGACAAGCAGGGAGATGATTCGAGTGCACTCGTTTGATCGCCATGCCGGAGTGCGACCCAGACGGTACGGGACGGGACGGCACAGTCATAATTTCAGTTTCTCTAGTTTTCCACGGCAAGCTGGCGCGCTAAGCCATTATCCATTGAATTTCGATGACCGTCGCGCTACCTTCCGCCTATAAGTAATGTTTCTCGGCCTTCTCAGGTGCCACCGTGACCCAACTCGCCATATCCTCATAAGCCCCCACCGCCCCGACGTCGCTCGCCATGTCCGCCAAGCCCCCGCCTGTCCGTGGTAGGCGACGTCGGAGGCGGTCACCGCCGGAACTAGTGTTCGGGTTTTCACCGGAAGGCAGACAGAGGGAGGAGGCATTCTATCTGTCTTTAGATGGCAATGCGGAGATCGCGGAGTTGTTGGAGCGCGACCGCATGGCGGAGGAGCAGGAGTTGTTGGAACGCGGCCGCTTGGCGGAGGAGCAGCGTATCTCAGATTTGCGCTGCCAGCGGGACATGGAGCAGCAGCGTACCGATGCTCTGGGTCGCGAGCAGAGCGCCGCAACTGGGCCGACTACGTGGAGGCCGGCGCCCGGCAAATAGCCCTGGAGGCTGTCGGGCATGCACGCGTTCGCGACGCTGATTTTTACTACCATCTCATCAAGTGGTTTCCCACTTGGAAGCCGAAGCTTCGGTGGACCACGCCGGCATGGAAAGGGCCAACGCACGCGAGCAACGCGCCCTATCGCACCTCTGGCAAGTCCGAGGTGAGGTGGAGGATGCCGGTGCCAGCGTTTAGCATGGACAGCAGATGGCGGTCGGCATCGTCTAGTTAGCTAAGAGTAAGTTAGTACTTGTACGCTACTAGAGTGTTAGTGGGAGTAGATAGTTAACTTGGCTATGATGGTTGTCAATGTGGAAGTTTAGTACTCTATATGTGGATCAAACTTGTTACTTTGCTCTAAATGTTGAACTTTCCATTTGAACGTATGGAATGGGCTGTTATTTTTTTAAATGGGTTGTATTTGTCCTCCACGGTTTAGAGGCTGACTTGTGGGCCTAGCAAGTTGACGCGTACACAATCAGGAGATGATTGTACGTGGAGAGGATGACAACAAGGACCCACCAAGGTCATGGCAGTATGCAAGCAAGTGCCTCGTTATTTCAAGCCAATACAAAAATGGCTCCTCCTAGTGGATTTCTGACATCTGGGTCCCATGCCATTGTCAACGTAGTAAATAAACGAGAGAATTGCACAACGAGCAGCTGACACCAGGGACCCAGCAGCTCGCCCAGTTATTTTTGTTTTGGGTTAATTTGATAAATGCCACTCCAAATCTGGTGTTTCCGAGAAATGCCACTGCAATTTCCAAACTTTGAAAATGCCATTTCATGCCATTTCTAGTGGCATTTTTCGAAGTCTGGAGTGGCATTTTTCAAAGTTTGCAAACTGCAGTGGCGTTTTTCAAAGTTTGCAAAAATTGTAGTGGCATTTATCTAATTTGTTTTTGAGACGGAAGCAGGGTGTCAACTAGGATGTGCGGGACACTCTAGCCTGTCTAGACAGCCTTTTCTTTTATGTTTACCACACACCAGCCCAGTAGTTTTTTTTCTGAAAATGGCTAGCCCAGTTCTTTTGTGATTTGTCAAGCAAGTCGCTTTATCAGGACTGTTGGGCTGCAAATCTTTCAAGACGAGGAGAGCTTCATTCGGCTGGCCGAGAAAATGGCCTATTAGTAATGAGAAATGGGCTGTATATTTTTAAAACACATCAAACCGGCAATTATTTTCAAATATCTTTTTTTCATTTCGAGATTTTAAATTGCATTGATTTTTATGCGTGGAAAATTTATTGGATTTTATATTGATATACATTTATTTTTAAAATCAGTCTGAATGTGACTCGAAATTTCGGAATTAAAAACAGTTCAGACTGCACCGACATATGCAAATTTTCGTATAATTTTTTAACCGTGGCCACAATATGGGTTGTAATGCTAACATAAAGAATATGGGCTCCAAAAAACTCGTAAGAATTAGCAAATGGGCTGTAAATTATTTGAAATAATGGCAGATGGGCCGTATGCTATTTTCCACAGATTTGAGGCTTTCCACAGATGGCCTGTATACTGTTGGATGTCCATCCAATGGCTGTCGTGCTTCTTCAATCTCTGCTCTTCCTGCTCCAGCCGCTCAAACAAGCGCCGGCGGGACTGCCTGCTCCCTCCTCCCCGCGGCCGGCTGTGCTGCCGCGCAGGCCTCACCGCCCCACCGTACTCTCATCGCTGGCCTAGCCATCCCTCTACTCACCCACACCTGCTATTATTCTCTGGCGGCGGCAGACGAACCAGTAAACCCTCGTACAGTCGTACTCCCCTCCGCGTGGGAAACAAAAACAACGGCCGAGTCTTCCCTGCCTCCGTGTCGTTCCCTTCCTAGGCCTCGCCGTCGTCCATCGCGCTGGTGCTCTCGGCGTGGCGTGGTCAGCGTGATCAACATGCATCTGAAGTGGACTGTATGTGGAGAGGCTGACAGCTGGGTCCACGGCCGCACGCAAGGAAATGCCTCCTTATTACGCGCAAAATAATGATTTCCTCCACCTGACATCTAGGACCCATCGAAACGGCCTCTATATTTTTGTGAAAAAAACGTTACCACCACTGACAGCTCAGACCCACCAGCTATATCTTCGCGCGCAAGGAAGTGCCTCCTTATTACGCACAAAAAAATGAATACTCCCCCTGCTAGCTGGGACCTAGTATAGTGGGCCTACTAAGTTGACGGGGATGAAGGGCTTTGTCAACTTAGTCAATATGCACAATTCTAGCTCGACTGACCTTACGATGTCCATCCAACGGCCGTAGTGCTTCTTCAACCTCTAGTCTTCTTGCTCCAGCCGCCCAAAGCAGCGCCGGTCGTGCCACCTGCTCCTGCCTCCCATGGTCGGCTGTGCTCCCACGGAGGCCTCACTGCCACCATACTACTCCCACCGCTGGCCAGGCCATCCCTCCACTCCACTCACCCACACACCCTGTTATTCTGCGGCGACGGCAGCGCAGCCGAACCAGTGAACCCTCGTACTCCTCTCTGCATGGGCAACCACTGCCGCGTCTTCCCCGGCTCCGCGTCGTCCCCTTCCTATGCCTCGCCGCCATCCACCGCCGTGGTGCTGTCGGCGCGGCGTGGTCAATGTGGTCAATGACCGAATTCCATCGGAAGAATACTGTACGTGGAGAGGCTGACAGCTGGGTCCACGGCAATGGTCGTGTGGTCAATGTGGTCAATATGCAGGATTCTAGCTCCAGTGACCGTACGATGTCCTTCCAACGGCCGTAGTGCTTCTTCAACCTCTGGTCTTCTTGCTCCAGCCGCCCAAACCAGCGCCGGTCGTGCCTCGTGCTCCTGCCTCCCGTGGCCGGCTGCGATGCGGCGGAGGCCTCACCGCCCCTACTACTCCCACCGCTGGCCAGGCCATCCCTCTACTCACCCACACCCCTTGTTATTCTACGGCGACGGCAGCCTCACACCGCAGCGAACCAGTGAACCCTCGTACTCCTCTACACGTGGGCATCCACTCCCGCGTCTTCCCTGGCTCCGTGTCGTCCCCTTCCTAGGCCTCGCCGTCGTCCACCGCCCTGGTGCTCTCGGCGCGGCGTGGTCAATGTGGTCAAGGAACGGCTTCCATCGGACATGGACTGTATGTGGAGAGGCTGACAGCTGGGTTCACGGCCCCAGCAAGGAAGTGCATAATTATTACGTGCAAAATAATTATTCCTCCACCTGACAGCGGGGACCCACCGGACGGGCCACCGGACGTGATTTTCGGAACGAACGTGGTCCAGAGGACTTGGACCCTACGTCAAGACATCAACCAGGAGACCACGAGGTAGGGGGGCGCGCCTACCCCCCCTAGGCGCGCCCTCAACCCTTGTGGGCCCCCTGTTGCTCCACCGACATACTCCTTCCTCCTATATATACCTACGTATCCCCAAACTACCAGATACGGAGCCAAAACCCTAATTCCACCGCCGTAACTTTATGTATCCACGAGATCCCATCTTGGGGTCTGTTCCGGAGCTCCACCGGAGGGGGCATCGATCACGGAGGGCTTCTACATCAACACCATAGCCTCTTCGGTGAAGTGTGAGTAGTTTACCTTAGACCTTCGGGTCCATAGTTATTAGCTAGATGGGTTCTTCTCTCTTTTTGGATCTCAATACAATGTTCTCCCCCTCTCTCGTGGAGATCTATTCGGTGCAATCTTCTTTTGCGGTGTGTTTGTTGAGATCAATGAATTGTGGGTTTATGATCAAGTTTATCTATGAACAATATTTGAATCTTCTCTGAATTCTTTTATGTATGATTGGTTATCTTTGCAAGTCTCTTCGAATTATCAGTTTGTTTTGGCCTACTAGATTGATCTGTCTTGCAATGGGAGAAGTGCTTAGCTTTAGGTTCAATCTTGTGGTGTCCTTTCCCAGTGACAGTAGGGGAAGCAAGGCACGTATTGTATTGTTGCCATCGAGGATAACAAGATGGGGTTTACATCATATTGCATGAGTTTATCCGTCTACATCATGTCATCTTGCTTAAAGTGTTACTCTATTCTCTTGAACTTAATACTCTAGATGCATGCTGGATAGCGGTCGATGTGTGGAGTAATAGTAGTAGATGCAGGCAGGAGTCGGTCTACTTGTGTCGGACGTGATGCCTATATACATGATCATACCTAGATATTCTCATAACTATGCTCAATTCTTTCAATTGCTCAACAGTAATTTGTTCACCCACCGTAAATACTTATGCTCTTGAGAGAAGCCACTAGTGAAACCTATGGCCCCCGGGTCTATCTTCCATCATATTAATCTTCCAATACTTAGTTATTTCCTTTGCCATTTATTTTACTTTGCATCTTTATCATAAAAATACCAAAAAAATTATCTTATCATATCTATCAGATCTCACTCTCGTAAGTGACCGTGTAGGGATTGACAACCCCTTATCGCGTTGGTTGCGAGGATTTATTTATTTGTGTAGGTGTGAGGGACTCGTTCGTGGCCTCCTACTGGATTGATACCTTGGTTCTCAAAAACTGAGGGAAATACTTACGCTACTTTGCTGCATCACCCTTTCCTCTTCAAGGGAAAACCAACGCAAGTGCTCAAGAGGTAGCACCCGGATATTTAAGCTACAGTAATACCCTGCTAATGGTGCCACGTCACCACGATCCATGTTGCTAATCTCACGTTAGTTGAGAGCCGGTCCAAATTCAAATTTGAAATAAAGGCATCAAAAGTTTTTCAAACATTAAAACTAAAATGTTCGAGAGGTGACATATAATGCATAGGTAATTTTGGTGATGAAGCCACATTTTTATAAAATATGTAAATGCTCCAAAATAACTAAAACAATGGCTATAACAATTAAATTAACACCTTTTATAAATATTAAATTGTTAGACTAATTTGTTTTGGGCCCAACCTTTTTGTGGCAGAGGGCTAGACCATGACACTAATTTAGGAGTTAAATATAGTGTTTTACAAGACTATAATAAATCAAAACTAAGGTAAAATAGAAAAGGAAAATAAGTAAAAAAAGAAAAGAAAACACAAATAGACAAAAACAAAAAGAAATAAAAAGAAACCCCCCAGCTGGGCCGTAGCCCGGCTGGCCACCAGGCCAACAACCGGCTGGCTCAGCCCCTGGCCTATACCCCCTTGAGGGCATCGAACCCTAGCCCCACGACCACCCCACTTCCCCCAATCCCTCTCGCTCCCCCCTCTCGATCCGATCTGGATCAGGGCTGCGCCCCGTCGCCGCTCGACGTCCCGGACGCCGCCGCCCGTCGCCTCGTCCTCCTCGTCTCCTACTCGCCGGCGACGCGTCCCCGTCCTCCTCTCCAAAGGCTCCATCGAGCCTCACCGCCCCCTCCTCACCAACGTGGGTGAGAACCCCGTCGCCTCCCGCCTCTACTCCTGAGCCTGTCGTGGCTTCGCTCACACCCACTGCCCCGCGGTTGCGCTCACCGCGCCTGGTCTGCGCGCTCGCTGCGACCAGGCCACTCTCCCGCATGCCCCGTCCACCCCTGCTCACCCCGCCTCCGGAGTCGCACACGTTCGCCCGCGCAGGCCCCCGACGTGGCCACCCGCACGGCAGGCTGCGCCCATGGATGCCTCGCCCAGGCCTCCTTGCTCCGCGCTCACCATGACCTCGCCGCGCCCACGGCTCCGCCTTCGTGCGCGCGCCCG
>NC_041390.1:446477940-446506337 GCF_002162155.2 Triticum dicoccoides | reverse complement strand
GCTGCGCCCCTCTGCCGCTCGCGGGCCCTGCTGCTGCTGCTTGCCGCTGCCACCTTCCCCCGTGTCCCGATTCGCCTGTTCCAGCTGCAGCCGCCGCTCGCATCGGCCCGCTCTGCCCCGTGCGCAGCTGCTCCTCTGCGTCGCAACGTCTGACGTTGCCGGCCACCGCAAGCCCCCTCCCCCTCACCGTGCGCTCCTCCCCGCGGTGCCCCATCGTGCGCCAGCAGCACCCGCACACCCCAGCGCGCGTAACCACACCGCTCGGTGCCCGCTAAGGCCCTATGGGCCTATGGAAAACAGGTCACGTCACAGAACGATTTTTTTTAAATAATAATAAATAAATAAATTAGTAAATAGTTAATTAATTAATTAGTTAATTAATCTTGCTTAACTAATCTAATTAAAATGAATTAACCTAATCACTTACTTAGTCTAATTAACAGGTTTAGTTAGTTTGAGACAATGATGAATGGGACCCACACGTCAGTTTAACTTGGTCAACTGACTAGTTGACTGCTGACATCACCCTGACATCATAATTACATTTTCTAATTAAGTTAATTATGTTAATTCTAAAAATGAAATAAATCTTTAAAAATTAAAATAAAATAATCCGTAACTCGGATGAAAATGCTTTGTACATGAAAGTTGCTCAGAACAACGAGACGAATCCGAATACGCAGTCCGTTTGTCAGACACACGTCCCTAGAATAGCGAGCGTGCAACTTTTTCCCTCCTGTACATTTGTCCGAAAATGCAAAACACCATAAATACTTTCCTGGATGTTTCCCCCCTTCTCCAGTATCACCTAATGCCGCATTAGGGCCCACCTAGCACCGCTCATTGTCATGTCATGCATCGTCATGCTTATGTTTGCATTATATTTATTGTTTCTTCCCCCTCTTCTCTCGTTAAACACTGCTTCCCAGTACGACTACGGTGTTGACGACCCCTCCTTGCCAGAGCAAGCAGGCAAGCCTCCCCCCCTTGATCAACCCAATATCGCCTATTCCTTCTCTCTACTGCTTGCATTAGAGTAGTGTGCATGTTACTGTTTTCGGTTAATCCTATTCTATTACATATCCTGTCATTGTCACTACAGTTGTTGATACCTTACCTGCAATCCTAAATGCTTAGTATAGGATGCTAGTATTCCATCAATGGCCCTACATTCTTGTCCGTCTGCCATGCTATACTACCGGGCGGTGATCACTTGGGAGGTGATCACGGGTATATACTTATATTCATAATATGTGATACATGTGGTGACTAAAGTCGGGTCGGCTCGTAGAATACCCGCAAGTGATCCCGATGTGGGGGATGAAGGGGCAGGTGGTTCCATCCAGGTAGTGGTGGGCCTGGGTTCCCGACGGCCCCTGAGTGTTACTTTGTGGTGGAGCGATAGGGTAGGTTGAGACCACCTAGGAGAGAGGTGGGCCTATCCCTGGTCGGCGTCCGCGGTTACATCAATTAGCACGATTAACAATATCTTGGTATTTGATCTAAATTTGGCCACCGGCCTATATGCACTAACCAACTATGCGGGAACAGTTATGGGCACTTGACGTCGTGGTATCAGCCGAAGCCTTCTTGACGTCAGCGATTGAGCAGCGCACGCCAGGTTGGACCGTGTAATGCAACTTCCTTTGTAATGGAGGTTGTTAGGTCTGCTCATCGGCCGCGTACGTAATGTGTAGAGGTGCAATGGGCGATGGGCCCAGACCCCTACGAGCATATGATTTAGACCGGCATGCTGACCTCTTTGTTGTGCCTAGGTAGGGCTGCGACGTGTTGATCTTCCGAGGCCGGGCATGACCCAGGAAAGTGTGTCCGACCAAAGGGGATCGAGCATGTTGGGAAATGTGGTGCACCCCTGCAGGGAAGTTTATCTATCCGTAGACGTGTCCCTCGGTAAAAGGATGACCTGGAGTTGTACCTTGACCTTATGACAAATAGAACCAGATACTTATTAAAACACAAACTTTCAAGTGCCAGATACAACCCGGTGATCGCTCTCTCATAGGGCGACGAGGGGAGGGTCGGCGGGTACGATTATGCTATACGATGTTACTTGGTGAACTAACCATCTACTCTCTTCTATATGCTTCAAGATGGAGGCTTCCAGAAGCGTAGTCTTTGATTGGACTAGCTATCCCCCTCTTATTCTGGCATTCTGCAGTTCAGTCCACATATACTACCCATTTCATTGATACGAATGCATATGTAGTGTAGATCCTTGCTTGCGCGTACTTTGGATGAGTACTCACGGTTGCTTTGCTACTTATTTTCCCCCTTTTACCGGTTATTGCGATCATATGATGGAGTGTATGAGTCAGAGGATCCCGAGGTTGATTCTATGTGGAGTTCGAATTCGAGGAGTAGTTAGGACGCCACAGGCAGGAGTCCTTGCCTTTTTGATCTTTGCTACTTTTGTGCTAGCCTTCTTAAGGCAAACCTGCTTAACTTATGTCTGTACTCAGATATTATTGCTTCCGCTGACTCTTGTGTTTTCGAGCTTATGTATTTGAGCCCTCGAGGCCCCCGGCTTGTAATATAAAGCTTGTATTGTTTTAATTTGTGTCTAGAGTTGTGTTGTGATATCTTCCTGTGAGTCCTTGATCTTGATCATACACATTTGCATGTATGATTAGTGTACAGTCAAATCGAGGGCGTCACAAGTTGGTATCAGAGCCAACAACCTATAGGAATCCCCCTTCCAAATTCCTTGGCCGAAGTTGAGTCTAGTCAGTGAAAACTATTTTACTAACATGGTTGTGTGGCTTACGGGCCCACGTCGCCATTGGGTGGTATTAGGATATTTTTATTCCTCGACCTATATTCTGGGACTCTGATCTCTCTCCTATTCGGGTTTAATGAATTTACTAAAATCTAACTTTAGGTTCTCGAAAATACTTTCTCCTGGAGAGCCCCTTCAGTTCAGATGATCGCCGGCTACACCAGAAGATTTTGAAGTTACTCTCGGATATTCTCTCGAGACCTTGTGCCCGTTGCTTTTGCAATTCCCTACCACCAAATTATACCTATGGATAAATACTTACACCTGTCGTTCTTACTTTTATTCCCACTCGATCTTGTTATTACAAGATACCCCAAGAATACTTTGTGCCTACTGCCTTGCAGTTCTTTGCCACCTAAATAACCCTATGAATAATTTCTTGCACTTATCGAGTATCCGCTCATCCCTAGTTAATTCAAGTAATTCACAAAAGTCTTCGAAATACTATTTGAACTTCCGAAAATCCTGAGCAGTCTATTGCTCTTGAAATTCTTGCTTGCTTACATTATGGTTAATCCCATAAGTCTCGTAATCTTATTGGCATCCCTTGACATTATCATTGTGAGTCCATTGATTCAAAATGTTGTGAATGCTCGCAATCCTCAATCAAATCCTAGAATTTATCCTTCCAGCTCAGACATTGTTTGAAACATGAGCTGGATCTCGACCAATCAACTTGCCATCGATGGTACCCCTAAGCCTACTCAACTTATCCATCCTTAATTAGAGTGTTTGCTTCTGATTCCTTGAATTGGAAATCATAAATCCTTTGCATTTGAGCCTTGAATTGGTTAGTTGCTTTTGTAATCCAATGCCTTCACATTGTTTCTTCCTCTGGTTTGTGTGCCGATGCTCACATCAGCTCCGCTATGGACCGTCGGATCCTTTGTTGAAATATCATCCGGCAGTGTCCTTCGTATACAACAACCTCGAGAAGCTCTTTCATTGATACATAATGCCATTGTTAAATACTATCCTCTGATTTTACCAACCATGCTCTGCTTTTGAGCTGGTGATATTTACTCTTGAATCTTGAGGTATATGTTTCTAAGATGCCCCGATGGGTTGTACCTATACCTTACCCCAAACTGTATGAACCCAAAATTTTCACAAGTCATACCCTTCTAGTGTTTTACCAGATGATTTTCTACCATACAACTTCTTCTAAGATGAGGAGTGAATGAACGGTTAGACATTGAAGAAGTGGGAGTCGACCTTGAACTTTGTGTTCATGCCCATGGACCCAATGCGGAACTTATCATGGAAGCTTCTTGTAATAATAATGGTCCCCTTGTTATAAGTTCATATTGTATCCATGTTGGTCCTTTGCAACCATGGTTCCGACCATGATTGATCATCCTTGGTCCTTTTCTCGGACAAGTTGAAGTACTTGCCTTCTGCAGATCAATACGTGTGCCCAACCTCTATTTTTGTCTACCTTCGAGTATTACCCCCTAGTGTCTTTTTGATCGTTGCTACTTTTGTTCTAGCTTAAAGAAAACTTGTTTAACTTATGTTTGTACTCAGATATTATTGCTTCCGCTAACTCTTGTGTTTTTGAGCTTATGTATTCGAGCCCTCGAGGCCCCCGGGTTGTAATATAAAGCTTGTATTGTTTTAATTTATGTCTATGTTGTGTTGTGATATCTTCCCATGAGTCCTTGATCTTGATCGTACACATTTGCATGTATGATTAGTGTATGGTCAATTAGAGGATGTCACACGTTTGCAAAGATATTTCAGTAGGTATGAGTTTATTCAAATCAAGTCTTTTATATAAAGAAAAAGGCATAACACTAACACCAGCTCCTAAATCACACAAAGCAGTTTTCACATAATTCTTTTTGATAGAGCAAGGTATAGTTGGTATTCCTGGATCTCTAAGTTTTTAGCCACTCCATATTTAAAAGTATAATTAGCAAGCATAGTGGAGATTTCAGCTTCCGGTATTTTTCTCTTATTAGTGATGATGTCTTTCATATACTTTGCATAACGAGGCATTTTCAGGATATCAGTCAAGCGAGTACGCAAAAAGACTGTCCTCGGCATTTCAGCAAAGCGTACAAATTCTTCATCATCATTCTTTTTAGTTGACTTGGGTGGAAAAGGCATAGGTTTTTGAACCCACGGTTCACTTTCTTTACCGTGTTTTCTAGCAACAAAGTCTCTTTTGTCATATCTTTTATTTTTAGGTTGTGGGTTATCAAGATCAATAGGTGGTTCTATCTCAACATCATTATCTGGTTCTTTTTCATTGGTTGGTTGAGAGTCTTCATGAACCTCATCATTATCTTTTTCATTAGGTGAGTGTTCATTACCAGATTGAGTTTCAGCATCAGAGGTAGGAATTTCATTTTCATTATCATGAGGTTTCTCTATTTCATGTTCACTAGAAGTGTGCACAGTCCTATCATTTTTATTTTTATTTTTTTTCTAGAAGGACTAGGTGCAGTAGTGTTGTTTCTTTGTGAATCTTGTTCAATTCTTTTAGGGTGACCCTCAGGATAAAGTGGTTCCTGAGTCATTTTACCTCCTCTAGTTTCAACTCTAACAGCAAAGTCATGCATATTATGATTCATTTCATCAAGCAATTCTCTTTGAGATTTAGCAACTTGTTCTAATTGAGTTTGAACCATAGAAGCATGTTTTCCAACACCTCTAACATCATTTGAGATTCTAAATAACAAGTCACTCAAGTGAGCAATCATATCAGAATTATAATTCAATTGTTTCATAACATTTACATTGAAGTGATCTTGTTTTCTAATGTAGTTTTCAAACTCATAAAGGCATTGACTAGGATGCATATTGTGAGGATTATCATTATCATTAAACTTCATAAGATAATTTACCTCTACCACCTTAGGCATTGGTGGTGTATTAAGCCCATGTATTTCTTCAATAGGAGGTAAATTTTTAACATCTTCAGCTTTAATACCTTTTTCCTTCATAGATTTCTTTGCCTCTTACATATCTTTGCGACTGAGATATAATATACCCCTCTTCTTCGGAGTGGTTTTATGCGGTGGTTCAAGAATAGTCCAATCATCATAATTTTTCAATATGTTATTAATAATTCTTCAGCTTGAGCAATAGTTTGTTCCCTGAAAACACAACCAAAACAACTATATAGGAAGTCCCTAGAAGCATCGGTTAGTCCATTATAGAAGATATCAAGTATTTCATTTTTCTTAAGAGGATGATCAGGCGAAGCATTAAGCAACTGGCAAAGCCTTCCCCAAGCTTGTGGGAGACTCTCTTCTTTAGTTTCCACAAAGTTAAATATTTCCTGTAAGGTAGCTTGTTTCATATGAGCAGGAAAATATTTTTCAAAGAAGTAATAAACCATATCCTAGGGACTACGCACACAACTAGGAGCAAGAATATTGTACCAAGCTTTAGCATCACCCTTTAATGAGAAAGGAAATAATTTGAGAATAAAGTAATAACGATTTTTCTCATCATGTGTAAAAAGGGTGGCTATATCATTCAACTTAATAAGATGTGCCACAGCAGTTTCAATTTCATAACCATGGAAAGGATCAGATTCAACTAGAGTAATTAACTCTGGGTCGATAGAGAATTCATAATCCTTACCATCAATACTAGGTGAAGTAGCAAACTTAGGATCACATTTCATTGTAGCATTTAGATATTTTTCTTTATACTTGTGTAGTAATTTCTCTAGATCATCTCTATCATTACAAGCAAGAATATCTCTAGTTGCTTATTTACTCATAACATAACCTTCTGGTATCTTAGGCAATTCATATCTTGGAAGGCTAGTTCTAGCAGGTGTTCGGGAGTTTCAGTTTCAAGCTCATCATCAGATTCAACAACATCATGTTGTATAACTCTAGAAATTTGTCTATCAAGAAATTCACCAAGTGGCACATCATCATTATCAAGAAAGGTACTAGCATCATCATAAGCATAATTTATAGTAGAAGTAGCATCATCAATAACTTGCGACATATCAGGATTAATAGCATGCGGTGGTGTTGCAAGTTTACTCATAACGGAAGGTGAATCTAAAGCAGAACTGGATGGCATTTCCTTACCTCCCCTCGTCTTAGAGGGATAAATCTTAGTATTTGGATCCTTCAAATTTGTCATAGTGATAATATGATAATAATCCCAAGTGACTCAACAAATATAACTATGCTCCCCCGCAACAGCGCCAGAAAAAGGTCTTGATAACCCACAAGTATAGGGGATCGCAATAGCTTTCGAGGGTAGAGTATTCCACCCAAATTTATAGATTTGACACAAGGGGAGCCAAAGAATATTTGAAGGTATTAGCAGCTGAGTTGTTAATTCAACCACACCTGGAGATTAATTATCTACAGCAAAGTGATTAGTAGCAGAGTAATTTGATAGTTTTGATAGTAGTGACAGTAGCAACGGTAACAGTGACAGTGATAGCAATATTTTGTAACAAGTGTAACAGTGATGATAGCAGTAGTAACGCAGCAAAATCAATAAGGATAAATTCGTAGGCATCGGATCGGTGACTTGTTGTATGATATTCATCATGAGACAGTTATAACCTAGGTTGATACGGCACTAGCTCCAGTTCATCAATATAATGTAGGCATGTATTCCGTAAATAGTCATACATGCTTTATTAAAAGAACTTGCATGGCATATTTTGTCCTACCCTCTCGTGGCAGCGGGGTCCATATTGGGAACTAAGGGATATTAAGGCCTCCTTTTAATAGAGAACCAGAACAAAGCATTAACACATAGTGAATACATGAACTCCTCAAACTACGGTCATCACCGGGAGTGGGCCCGGTTGTTGTCACTCCGGGGTTGCCGGATCATAATCATAGTAGGTGACTATAACTTGCAAGATCGCATCTAAAACATGGATATAATGATGAATCCATAAGCGGTTCAGAACTGAAATCATGGCACCCGGGTCCAAAGTGACAAGCATTAAGCATAGCAAAGTCATAGCAACATCATTCTAAGAACATAGTGGATACTAGGGATCGGGCCCTAACAAAACTAACTCGATTACATGATGAATCTCATCCAACTCCTCACTGACCAACGAGCCTACTGTGACGTCCGGATAATTAAGCTACAACAACCCTCTGCTAATGATGCCATGTCACTTCGATTACTGTTGCTAATCTCTCGTTAGTTCGAAACCGGTTCAAATTCAAATTTAAAATCAAAGAAATAATAAAACTTTTCAAATATTAAAACTAAAATGTTCGGAGTGAACAAACATTGCATAGGAAATTATGGTGGAGAAATCACACTTTTATAAAATGTTAGAATACTCTAAAATGATTTAAACAGTAGCAAAAACAATTATTTAAATGCTTTGAAAATATTAAAACATATGAAAACTATTTTATTTAAAGTTTCCAATTTAATGTGGTTGTGGTATAATTAGAACTACCAATTTAGGATCTATTGCAGTAATTAATAAAACTAAATAAACTTAAGAGATAAATGAAAACAGAAAAGAAATAAAAAAGAAAAGGAAAGGAAAACATTAAAAAGACAAGAACAAAGATAAAAGAATTCCCTCAGCCCAACTGTGTCATGGCCCAGCCAGGTCGGCCCACCTATTTGGCCTAAATGGCCCCAGCTGACCGAAACCCTAGCCTCACCCCCCATTTCCCGATCCACTTTCCCCCACGACCCCGCTCCTCCCTCTCTCCCGATTTGGATCGGGGGCAACAGCGCCCCTCCCCGCAAGCCCGACGTCGCGCCTCCCCGGATCCCGTCGTTGGACCACGTCGCCGCCGCCTGGACCTCGACGGAGCTGCCCCGTCGTCCTCTCCGTCGCTCGTCCCCGTCCTCCTCCGCGAACCCCGCTACCATTCCCCTACACCGTACGGTGAGGCCAAGCCCCCGGCCTCTTCTCTTCCCTATCCACGTATGCACGCGCACGCGCCTGACCGCCGCCGCCTCCCGCTGCTCGCTTGCCGCGCCCGCTGCCTCCAATCCCACGCCCCCCTCACCTCCACCCGTGCTCGGCTTCGGCTAGGCCCGCGTCGGTCAGCTGCGCCAGCCGCCCCCGTGGCGGCCCCCCACTACGCCCTTAGCGCGCACTGACCGCGCCAACCGCTTCGTTGCTTCCTTCTCTCTCCGCTTGTCATGGCCATCCGCACACGCGCGTCCTACACCTCGTTGTGCCGCCGCTGCTTCTGTCGCTGCTGCCGCTCCGTCCGCGCCACACCTGGCCGCCCCATGCGCTCCCCGCTCGCCTGTCGCGGCTCCGCCGCTCCAGCCTCGCCACGCTCCCCGGAGCTCCTCTACTCCACCTCACGGCCGCGCTCCCGCTCGGCCCTTGGCCTCGCCCGCAGCCCCCGTGTGCTACTCCCACGTCCACCTGCTCTGCCGTAGCCACCCAGCTACCCAACATCGCCGCTGCGCCCGAGCCGCCCTTCCTCGCTGGCGCGCCCCTGCGTTCGGGCGACGCCGCGCTCGGGTCGCCCATTAGCGCCTGCCCTTCACCCTGTAGCGCGCGCCCGTTAAGGCCCCCCAGGGGCCTATAACAAAGTGGCCCCACCCTGTAGAACGTTAATAAAAAGAATTAAAAAATATATAATTAATAATTAATAATAACATTAATTAATTAATTAATTAACTAAATAATTAACTTAATTAATCATGTTTAGTTAAACTAATTAAGCGTGGTTAACCTAAAGTATATAATTAACCTAACTAATCGTTAGTTAGGGTGACGTGTCTAGGACAGACGGGACCCACACGTCAGTTTGACCCAGTCAACCCCCTATTGACTGCTGACGTCATGCTGACGTCAACAAACACTATTCTAGATAATTTTGATTTAATTAATTAAATAAATCCTAAAAATGATTTAAATCTTTTAAAACTAATATAAAATAAACCGTAGCTCGGATGGAAAAGCTTTGTACATGAAAGTTGCTCAGAACGACGAGACGAATCCGAATACGCAGCCCGTTCGTCTGCCACGCATCCCTAGCATAGCGAACACGTAATTTTCCCTCTCCGGTTCATCTGTCCGAAAACGCGAAACACCAGGAATAATTTCCCGGATTTTCCCCCCTTCGCCGGTATCACCTCCTACCTCGTTAGGGCATACCTATCACCGCGTATTGCCATGTTATACTTTGATCGCTCTGTTATTTACCGTGTTCCCCGCTGTTACTTCTTTCCGGTAGACACCGAGACCGACGCCCCTGCTACCCAGTACGACTACGGTGTTGACGACCCCTCTCTCTTGCCAGAGCAACCAGGCAAGCCCCCCCCCCTTGATCACCAGATATCGCCTACTCTACTCTCTACTACTTCCATTAGAGTAGTGTAACATGTTATTGATTTCCGTTAATCCTATCCTGATGCATAGCCTGTCCTTGTTACTACTGTTGTTACCTTTACCTGCAATCCTAATGCTTAGTATAGGATGCTAGTTTATCATCCGTGGCCCTACATTCTTGTCCGTCTGCCATGCTATACTATCGGGTCGTGATCACTCGGGAAGTGATCACGGGTATATACTTATACATATATACATGCTATACATGTGGTGATTAAAGTCGGGTCGGCTCGTAGGAGTACCCGCGAGTGATTCCGATGTTGGGGGTTAAAGGGGCAGGTGGCTCCATCCCGGTAGAGGTGGGCCTGAGTTCCCGAAGGCCCCCGACTGTTACTTTGTGGCGGAGCGACAGGGCGGGTTGAGACAACCTAGGAGAGAGGTGGGCCTGGCCCTGGTCAGCATCTGTGGTTATTTCAAAATAACACGCTTAACGAGATCTTGGTACTTGATCTGAGTCTGGCTACTAGCCTATACGCACTAACCATCTACGCGGGGACAGTTATTGGCACTCGACGTCGTGGTATCAGCCAAAGCCTTCGTGACGTCAGCGACTGAGCGGCGCGCGCCGGGTTGGACCGCATAACACAACTTCCTTTGTAATGGAGGTTGCTAGGTCTGCTCTCCGGCCGCATATGCAACATGCAGGTGTGCAATGGGCGATGGGCCCAGACCCCTGCGCCATAGTATTTAGACTGGTGTGTTGTCCTCTCTGTTATGCCTAGGTAGGGCTACGACGTGTTGATCTTCCGAGGCCGGGCATGACCCAGAAAAGTGTGTCCGGACAAAGGGGATCGAGCGTGTTGGGTAATGTGGTGCACCCATGCAGGGAAGTTAATCTATTCGAATAGCCGTGATCTTTGGTAACAGTTGTATCTTGACCTTATGACAACTAGAACCGGATACTTAATAAAATACACCCTTCCAAGTGCTAGATACAACCGGTGATCTCTCTCTCACAGGGCGACGGGGGGAGGATCATCGGTTAGGATTATGCTATGCGATGTTACTTGGTGAACTTACCATCTACTCTCTTCTCCTACTGCAAGATGGAGGTTACCAGAAGTGTAGTCTTCGAAAGGACTAGCTATCCCCCTCTTATTCCGGCATTCTGCAGTTCAGTCCACATATGATACCCTTATTCCATTTGATACCAATGCATACATATGTAGTGTAGCTCCTTGCTTGCGAGTACTTTGGATGAGTACTCACGGTTGCTTTGCTCCCTCTTTTCCCCCTTTCTATACCCGATTGCTGCGACCAAACGTTGGAGTCCAGGAGCCAGACGCCACCGTCGGCGACGATTACTACTACTCGGGAGGTGCCTACTACTACGTGCAGCCCGCTGACGATGACCAGGAGTAGTTTAGGAGGATCCCAGGCAGGAGGCCTGCGCCTCTTTTGATCTGTATCCCAGTTTGTGCTAGCCTTCTTAAGGCAAACTTGTTTTACTTATGTCTGTACTTTGATATTGTTGCTTCCGCTGACTTGTCTATGATCGAGCTCTTGTATTCGAGCCTTCGAGGCCCCTGGCTTGTAATATAAAGCTTGTATTATTTTAATTTGTGTCTAGAGTTGTGTTGTGATATCTTCCCGTGAGTCCTTGATCTTGATCATACACATTTGCGTATATGATTAGTGTACGGTCAAATCGGGGGCGTCACATGTTGGTATTAGAGCCGACTGCCTGTAGGAATCCCCCTTCCCAACTCATTGGCCGAAGTTGAGTCTAGTCATTACAAAACTTTTACTAACATGGCTGTGTGGCTTACGGGCCCACGTCGCCATTGGGTGGTAGTAGGATATTTTATTCCTCGTCTATACTCTGGGACTCTGATCTCTCTTCTATTCGGATTAAAATGGTTTTACTAAATCTAACTTTAGGTTCTCGATAATACTTTCTCCCGGAGAGCCCCTCATTCCAGATGGTCGCCTGCTGCACCAGAAGATTCTGAAGATACTCTATGATGTTCTCTCGAGACTTGTGCCATCACTTTTGCAAATCCATTTCATTGATAAACCCTTGTGGATAACTACTTACACTTGTCGTTCATATCTTCATCCCCAATTGCCCTTGAAATTACGTGATACCCTGAAAAATTCTCCGAAAGTCTGAGAATCCATTGTGCCTACCGCCTTGCATTTCTTTACCACCTGAATACCCCTACGGATAATTTCTCGTACTTATCGAGTATCCGCTCATCCCTAGTGGATACATGTATTTCACGAAAGTCTTCGAAATACCATTCGATCTCTAAAAATCCTCAACATCCTATTGCTCTTGCAATTCTTGCTTGCTTGCATTATGATTAACCTCATAAGTCCAGTAATCTTATTGGCATCCTTAGTCATTATCAGTTTGAGTCTGTTGAATCGATATGTTGCGAATGCTCGCATTCCTTAATCAGATCCTTCGTTTTGTCCTTCTGGCTCAGAAGTCATTTTAAACATGAGCTAGATCTCGACCAATTAAATGTTGCCATCGATTGTACCCCCTAAGGCTATTCAACTTATCCATCCCTAACCAGAGCATTGCTTCTGATCTCTTGTCTTGGAATTGATAATTCCTTTGCATTTGAACTTGGTGTTAGTCAGTTGTTTCTATAAACTGACCTCCTTGCATTCCTTCTTCCTCTGGTTGAGTACCAATGCTCACATCAGATCCCTTATGGACCACCAGATCCTTTGTTGTATTTTATCCGACAACGTCCTTCATATTCTATGAGCTTGTGAGCTTTTCCTCGGATACATAATGCCTTTGGTAAATTGTATCCTCTGCTTTCTCCAGCATGCTCTACTATCGAGCTTGTGATATTTATTCTTGAAATTGTGGTATATGCTCCTAAGATGCCTCAATGGGTTGAACCTATGCCTTCCCCCAAACCGTATGAACCCAAAAGTTTTCGCGAGTCATACTCTTCTGTTGTTTCGCCAGATAAAATTTCTACACTACAGCCTCATCAAAAGTGGGAAGTAAAATGAAAGGTTATGCATTTAAGAAGTGGGAGTCGACCTTGAACTTTGTGTTCATGCCGATGGACACGATGTAGATCTTATCATTAAAGCTTCTCTTAAATTAATTATTCCCTTGGTATAAGTTCTTATATATGGGATTCGGCCTTTTGCAATCGTGGTTCCGACCATGTTCTCCTTTAAATACCATTTCTCGTGCAAGTTTAAGCACTTGTCTTCTGCAGAGCAATGCTCTACCCCAACCTCTACTTTGATCTGTCGTCGGGTATTACCCCCTAGTATCTCGAGATTATCTTGGAACTGCATAATTTCTTATGAGTTCTTCATCAGCTATTATTTCTCACCGATTCCAATTTTCATGGGTTCTGAGTTGTTAGTCGCTCAAGAACACCGATATGTGAACCAATTCCGCATTCCGGTATGATAACTCTTAAAGTAATTTTCGTTGCTTAAGAGTTTAGTCCTTCAAGTCATTCCTAGCCTTATCGGCTATATCATTATCGTGTTGATTTTAACTGTGCTACCTGGTCCTTCTTCACGGAGCACAAATTTCGAAAGTGAGCTAATCTTATGTCGATCTTCCTTGTCATATCATTTCTCCTTGAATAGCAAACTTGATTTCGAGTTTATTTCATACCCATGGTTCTGATAACTTTTGCTTCACCCTTCCTTATGCTTGATGTCAGCGATGATCGATTATATCCTCATGAAACCCCCTCGACAAGTGTGCCGTGATCATCGTCAACATTTTGACCCCTTCCAGGATATCAATTGAATTCATGTAGAGAAATACCATCCTTTCCCTCGATGATTTATATTATCATCGACCACTTTATTGCCTCCCGTTCAACACAAACTTGTTTCTGTTTCGTGTTATACCTTGGGATCCATGCTATCCAGCAATTGTTCTTCTTTACCTTGGAGTATTACCATCTTTTATGCCAATAATGTCGTGAGAATTTCACTACCTCTTATGCATTCTTAGTACAAGTGATACTTCCTTGGTCCCCGTGTTGTTTCTAACCGGAAAACCTACAATTGTACTATGTTGTGCGACTTCAAAATTCTAGCAACCCTATTGCTTTGAAGTTAATGGTCGATATTTCATTCTTAGACCATTGGTTATTGAATCACCATTCTAACATTGATCGTGCTACCTAAGCCCATATTTCGGGTGCACCTTTCAACCAATGTTTAACTGTGTATGTTTTCCTCGAGCATACCTTATTATATCATTTGATCTGACAAATGTTATCTCCTTGTTCACATAAGCGTGGAAATCCATCCGTTGAAAATCTAAATGAATTGTTGCTGATTCAATCAGCCACCTCCTCACCTCTTCTTGATTTAATGATGAACTCTTGTTTCGGAACTCACTTCCATAGTTCAATTCTCGAGAATCTTACAATATCGTCTCGTCAATTTGTTTTGCACCTTTTCTTCTCAGGCATCCTGAGTCTGAGGTAGTTTGACACCAATCAGATCTGAATCTTGGTCAGATATGATGGTTCGAGCATCTTCCAAGAGTCATAACATTGGTATTTATATAGCCCAGTTAGTTATTTTATACCTAGCACACCTGGCCGGAGGACCCATTGTTATAGTTCTTCATTTTAGCAATGTTAACCATTCTTCCATGAGGAAATTGAAAGACTTATTCTATAAGTTGTTCCTGATGAATCCATTGAGTATCCAAAGTTTGACCTTTGCTTGAAGACCATGTCAATGCTATCTCGAAGCATGTATCTGGTACTCTGATCATCGATAAGAACATTTGAAGCTCCATGCTGAATCTCCTTTATCAATTATTCAAACACCGTTGTTTGGGTAATGTCATGAACTTCCTATTCCCTAACCTAAATGGTTTTCTACGTTATATCTTGTCATGGATATCATGCTCTGCTTGTCCTTGGGAAGGATATACCCCTGAAATATGTGTTTAAACACATTTTTCTTTCCATTGTTCTGATTAAATCTGATAGACATTTTTCCCTTTCCATTGGTTTGTTTAAACCCTTTCTATGATCTATATGATATAAGCAGTAATAATTCCCTGCTTGTGCAAACATCTCGGTGTACAACTCTGTCAGTAAGAGCCGGTTACTATTTTTGATGACATTCCAGTAACCATCGATGGACGAGAACTTTGCCTATTGGTCCGCCTCGTTTCAACAAGCAGGAAAATGGTTCTCCTCGTCCCTCGCCCTAGGTACCAACGTTGTTGGCAACAAAACTGACAGGCTATCCTATGACATACTTTTCTATCTTGACCGTGCAAATGTTAGTGCCTTCCTGCTTTTAACCCACATGGTGGGCCCATAACCCACAGTTCCACGGGATCGAAACCTGACTCTCCTATACACCCTCGGTTTCCAAAGTTATTCCTCGCGCATGGCCTCATATGTAATTCATGAGCCACCTTCCGGGATATCATCAATTCTGGTATCAGACACAAAACTTATTCACATTGCTCTGGACCCCTTTTACACTTTGTTTCAGGCATCGAACGATTGCCTACCCGCTTGAAACTTATCATGGTACCTTCAAACTTTGCTCTCGATATTTTCTTAAGTTTCAGTTCGAGAGTTACTTTCCGCCACTTTCCCCGATGTTAGCTACCAGATAGTCAACCTTGCAGAGGTCCGTTATCCCGGAATACCCCCTTTATTCTTTCGTAAGTATGGCGGAGTTCTTGAAGAAAGGATGACGGCTTTGTCATGATGGTCTGAAGCGGAGGAATGAAGACATCAATGTAATGGATCGACCTCTTCGAGGAGAGCAACCAACACCAAGAAGACCCGTTAGAATTTCGTAACCAAATCCCTTCCCCCTTACCCTAACTCTTAAATCTCGGGACGAGATTTCTTGTAGTGGAGGAGAATTGTGACGCCCTGATAATTACGCTACAACAACCCTCTGCTAATGATGCCATGTCACTTCGATTACTGTTGCTAATCTCGCATTTGTTCGAAACCGGTTCAAATTCAAATTCAAAATCAAACAAACAATAAAACTTTTCAAATATTAAAACTAAAATGTTTGAAGTCAACAAACATTGCATAGGAAATTATGGTGGAGAAATCACACTTTTATAAAAGGTTAGAATACTCTAAAATGATTTAAACAGTAGCAAAAAGAATTATTTAAATGCTTTGAAAATATTAAAACATATGAAAACTATTTTATTTAAAGTTTCCAATTTAATGTGGTTGTGGTATAATTAGAACTACCAATTTAGGATCTATTGCAGTAATTAATAAAACTAAATAAACTTAAGAGATAAATGAAAACAGAAAAGAAATAAAAAAGAAAAGGAAAGGAAAACATTAAAAAGACAAGAACAAAGATAAAAGAATTCCCTCAGCCCAACTTTGTCATGGCCCAGCCAGGTCGGCCCACCTATTTGGCCTAAATGGCCCCAGCCGACCGAAACCCTAGCCTCACCCCCCATTTCCCGATCCACTTTCCCCCACGACCCCGCTCCTCCCTCTCTCCCGATCTGGATCGGGGGGCAATGGCGCCCCTCCCCGCAAGCTCGACGTCGCGCCTCCCCGAATCCTGTCATTGGACCACGTCGCCACCGCCTGGACCTCGGCGGAGCTGCCCCGCCATCCTCTCCGTTGCTCGTCCCCGTCCTCCTCCCCGAACCCCGCTGCCATTCCCCTACACCGTACGGTGAGGCCAAGCCCTCATCCTCTTCTCTTCCCTGTCCACATACGCACGCGCACGCGCCCGACCACCGCCGCCTCCTGTTACTCGCTTGCCGCGCCCGCTGCCTCCAATCCCACGCCGCCTGACCTCCACCCGTGCTCGGCTTCGGCTAGGCCCGCGTCGGTCAGCTACGCCAGCCGCGCCCGTGGCGGCCCCCCACTGCGCCCTTGGCGCGCGCTGACCGCGCCAACCGCTGTCGTTACTTCCCCCTCTACTGCTGCATCTGCCGCTGCTGCCGCTCTGTCCCCGCCTCGCCTGGCCGCCCCATGCGCTCCCCGCTCACCTGTCGCGTCTCCGCCGCTCCAGCCTCGCCATGCTCCCCGGAGCTCCTCTGCTCCGCCTCACGGCCGCGCTCTCGCTCGGCCCTTGGCCTCGCCCGCAGCCCCCGTGCGCTGCTCCCGCGTCCACCCGCTCTGCCGTAGCCACCCAGCTACCCAACATCACGGCTGTGCCCGAGCTGCACATCCTCGTCGCCGCGCCCCTGCGTTCGGGCGACGCCGCGCTCGGGTCGCCCATTAGCGCCCGCCCGTCGCCCTATAGCCCGCGCCCGTTAAGGCCCTAGGGGCCTATAACAAAGTGGCCCCACCCTGTAGAACGTTTATAAAAAAAGAATTAAAAATATAATAAATAAATAATTAATAATAAAATTAATTAATTAATTAATTAACTAAATAATTAACTTAATTAATCATGTTCAGTTAAACTAATTAAATGTGATTAACCTAAAGTATATAATTAACCTAACTAATCTGTTAGTTAGGGTGATGTGTCTATGACAGACGGGACCCACACGTCAGTTTGACCCAGTCAACCCCCTATTGACTGCTGACGTCATGCTAACGTCAGCAAACACTATTCTGGATAATGTTGATTTAATTAATTAAATAAATCCTAAAAATGATTTAGATCTATTAAAACTAATATAAAATAAACCGTAGCTAGGATGGAAAAGCTTTGTACATGAAAGTTGCTCAGAACGACGAGACGAATCCGGATACACAGCCTGTTCGTCCACCACGCATCCCTAGCATAGCGAACATGCAACTTTCCCTCTCCGTTTCATCTGTCCAAAAACGTGAAACACCGAGAATACTTTCCCGGATGTTTCCCCCCTTCGCCGGTATCACCTCCTACCGCGTTAGGGCATACCTAGCACCACGTATTGCCATGTTATACTTTGATCGCTCTGTTATTTACTGTGTTCCCCTCCGTTACTTCTTTCCGGTAGACACCGAGACCGACACCGCTGCTACCCAGTACGACTACGGTGTTGACGACCCCTCTCTCTTGCCAGAGCAACCAGGCAAGCCCCCCCCCCCTTGATCACCAGATATCACCTTCTCTACTCTCTACTGCTTGCATTAGAGTAGTGTAACATGTTACTACTTTCCGTTAATCCTATCCTGATGCATAGCCTGTCCTTGCTACTACTGTTGTTACCTTTACCTGCAATCCTAATGCTTAGTATAGGATGCTAATTTATCATTCGTGGCCCTACATTCGTGTCCGTCTGCCATGCTATACTATCGGGCCATGTATATACATGCTATACATGTGGTGATTAAAGTCGAGTCGGCTCGTAGGAGTACCCGCGAGTGATTCCGATGTTGGGGGCTGAAGGGGCAGGTGGCTCCATCCCGGTAGAGGTGGGCATGAGTTCCCGAAGGCCCCCGACTGTTACTTTGTGGCGGAGCGACAGGGCGGGTTGAGACCACCTAGAAGAGAGGTGGGCCTGGCCCTAGTCAGCGTCCGTGGTTATTTCAAAATAACACGCTTAACGAGGTCTTGGTACTTGATCTGAGTCTGGCTACTGGCCTATACGCACTAACCATCTACGCGGGGATAGTTATGGGCACTCGACGTCGTGGTATCAGCCGAAGCCTTCGTGACGTCAGCGACTGAGCGGCGCGCGCCGGGTTGGACCGCGTAACGCAACTTCCTTTGTAATGGAGGTTGCTAGGTCTGCTCTCCGGCCGCATACGCAACGTGCAGGTGTGCAATGGGCGATGGGCCCAGACCCCTGCGCCATAGGATTTAGACCGGTGTGCTGACCTCTCTATTGCGCCTAGGTAGGGCTGCGACGTGTTGATCTTCCAAGGTCGGGCATGACCCAGAAAAGTGTGTCCGGACAAAGGGGATCGAGCGTGCAGGGAAATGTGGTGCACCCCTGCAGGGAAGTTAATCTATTCGAATAGCCGTGATCTTCGGTAACAGGATGACTTGGAGTTGTACCTTGACCTTATGACAACTAGAACCGGATACTTAATAAAATACACCCTTCCAAGTGCCAGATACAACCGGTGATCGCTCTCTCACAGGGCGACGAGGGGAGGATCATCGGTTAGGATTATGCTATGCGGTGTTACTTAGTGAACTTACCATCTACTCTCTTCTCCTGCTGCAAGATGGAGGTTACCAGAAGCGTAGTCTTCGAAAGGACTAGCTATCCCCCTCTTATTCAGGCATTCTGCAGTTCAGTCCACATATGATACCCTTATTCCATTTCATACCAATGCATACATATGTAGTGTAGCTCCTTGCTTGCGAGTACTTTGGATGAGTACTCACGGTAGCTTTGCTCCCTCTTTTTCCCCTTTCTATACCTGATTGCTGCGACTAGACATTGGAGTCCAGGAGCCAGACGCCACTGTCGATGACAACTACTACTACTCGGGAGGTGCCTACTACTACGTGCAGCCCGCTGACGACGACCAGGAGTAGTTTAGGAGGATCCCAGGCAAGAGGCATGCGCCTCTTTCGATCTGTATCCCAATTTGTGCTAGCCTTCTTAAGGCAAACTTTTTTAACTTATGTCTGTACTCAAATATTGTTGCTTCCGCTGACTCGTCTATGATAGAGCTATTGTATTCGAGCCTTCGAGGCCCCTGGCTTGTAATATAAAGCTTGTATTATTTTAATTTGTGTCTAGAGTTGTGTTGTGATTTCTTCCCGTGAGTCCTTGATCTTGATCGTACACATTTGCGTGTATGATTAGTGTACAGTCAAATCGGGGGCATCACACCTATGAAGGAATTACTCACTCCCGGTGGGGAGCATCATGGAATTGGAGATGGAGATTGGTTGGTGATGACGAAGAACGAAGATCCCCCTCTCCGGAGCCCCAAACGGACTGTAGATCTGCCCTCCCTAGGAAGAACATGGCTTGGCGGCGGCTCCATCTCATGGATCGCGATAATTCTTTTTCCCTGATTTTTTCTGGAATAATGTGAATTTATAGTATCATGGGGGGTCATCAGCGGGGCCACCAGGTGGGTACAACCCACCTAGGCGCGCCAGGAGAGGGGGGCGCGCCCTGGTGGGTTGTGCCCACCCAGGGCCCCCTCTCTGGTGGGTCTTGGCTCAAGAAATTCTTATTATTGGTATAAAAAATCCTCAAAAAAAATTGTTCCATTCTGAGAACTTTTATTTCTACACAAAAACAACACCATGGTAGTTCTGTTGAAAACAGCGTTAGTCCGGGGTTAGGTTCATTCAAATCATGCAAATTAGAGTCCAAAACAAGAGGAAAAGCGTGAGAAAAAGTAGATACATTGGATACGTATCATGGTCAAGTTGAACTTAGCAATAGAGAAATAAAATTAATTTTGCAAAAGACTATCAATAGGTCCCGGAAGAATTGGTCTAAGAAATTAGATGATGCACTTAGGGCTTATAGAACAACATATAAAAATCCCATGGGTATGTCTCCTTATAAAATGGTTTATGGAAAAGCTTGTCATTTACCTCTTGAGTTAGAACATAAAGCATATTTGGCAATTAAAGAACTCAACTATGATTTCAAACTTGCCGGTGAAAACTGGTTATTTGATATTAGCTCATTAGATGAATGGAGAACCCAAGCTTATGAAAATGCCAAGTTATTTAAAGAAAATGTTAAAAGATGGCATGATAAAAGAAACCAAAAGCATGAGTTCAAGGTTGGAGAATATGTTCTTTTGTACAACTTTTGTTTCAGATTCTTTGCAGGAAAACTCCTCTCCAAATGGGAAGGACCCTATGTTATTGAGGAGTTTTATCAATATGGAGTTATCAAAATAAATAATGTCGAAGGTACTAACCCGAAGGTTGTTAATGGGCAACGAATAAAGCATTATATCTCAGGTATGCCCATTAATGTTGAAAGCAATATTATCCAAACTTTGACACTAGAAGAGCACATAAAAGAAACCTTCTGGAACATTCTAGAATCATGAAAAAAGGAGGTACGTGATACGGTAAGTAAGCAGACTCCGAAAAATCTACAAAAATATTTTCTGTCCATTTCGGAATATAACAAAAATTAGGAAAATAAGAAACAACCAGAAAGGCACCCCTGGTGGGCACAAGACACCAGGGCACGCCTGGCAAGCCAGGCACGCCCAGGTGGGTTGTGCCCACCTCGGGTACCTTCCAGACTCCGTTTTTCTTCCGTTTGCTTGTTTCCCAAGATAAAAAAATCTTTATATACCACCCGAACCTATTGACCTCCATAACATGGAGAAATCTCATGTTTTCTTTTCTTGCTATTTTCGGTCAGATCTGTTAAGTCAGGCATCATGCCTTCTCCCTCCTCTAACAATGGAGAAGAAGATGCAGGGCTGGTTCGGGAGGATCTAAGGAGAGAGGAAGCCGAAGAGGTTGCCATGAAGGAAGATGAGGGAAATCCCCCTGGGGTTTACTCTCCGGCTTCCGAGAGAGGCACACTGGCTGGCATCTCCACTCGTCCTAATCCTCACCAAGCCATGGGGACATCAAACAATCAAGAGAGTCTTGAAGTGAACAAAGGACTCCCACCAAGGAGGCCTTTACACAGGTTGCATCGTAACAATTTTCAAAATTTGATTCACAATTATGGGTTCGAAAATACTCCTCGTGTACACATACTGTCCACTTGGGACATATCTCATCCGAGACAAAGTGATGCAGGAACAAACTCCTGGGGCCCGAAAAATAAACACATAATGGTTGAAGTGGAGAAAAACACTGAGTTACTTCGTCGGGACCTTCGAGAGATTCAAGGCTTGAGGGAGCTACTCATGATTATATTGGAAAATGCTACCACTTCATCGCCACCACCTCCTTCTTCATCACCAAAAGAAATTGAGTATCGGGTATGGGCACACCCCTTGGCTTATGGCAAGCTTGGGGGAGGTGCCCCGGTATCGTATCACCTCCACTATCTTTTACCTTTATTTACCTTAGTTCAATCCATAGGTATCTTTTGCTTTAGATGAATAAAAGTTTAGTTCGATCCTTTCTTTTCGAGAGTTTGCTTAGTGATCTATCTTTGTAATCGTGTGCAAGACATATAATAAAGTTTAGTTCGAGTTTTGCTTTCTTTACTTTCTTGTTCAATAAAAAGAAAGGAAATAAATGAAAAAAAAGAAAGGAAATAAATGAAAAAGATCATATGCTAATCTTATGGTAAGTAATGACATCACATAAGGAAAAGTATAAGTAGAAAATTTCATTGGAGATTGACAAACATAGCATTGGTCAATAATGCAATTCATGAAAGAATTAATAAGGGAAGAGAAGATTCACATGCAAATACACTATCCTGGAAATCTTCTATAATTGTGAGCCCCCATCAAAATATTATATGCCAAAATTGTTGGTGTTGGACAAGGAAGACAAGGTAATGATTTTTGGTGGTTCATATTCACACAGAAGTAATATTTTCATAGATCCTTCAACATGTGGTGCTTGCCTCCCCTTTGCTAGCCAAAAATTCCACACTAAGTAGAGATACTACTTGTGCATCCAAAAACCCTTAAACCCAAATCTTATTTTCAAGAGTCCACCATACCTACCTATGGATTGAGTAAGATCCTTCAAGTAAGTTGTGATCGGTGCAATAAGGCAATAAAAATTGCTTCTATAAGTGTTAGATCATTTAGTGTAAAAGAAAATTGAGTGTTGTACGAACTTGTGATGGCAAAGAATAAAAGCGATGGACTGCATAATAAAGGTTGCTATCACAAGGGGCAATATAACGTGATGTTCTTTTGCACTAAGGGATTGAGCATACAAACAAAAAGCATATGGCAACCTCTGCTTCCCTCTGTGAAGGGCCTATCTTTTACTTTTATGCAAGAGTCAAAGTTTTTCTCTCTATTCCTTTTTATTTTATCTTTTGGAAAGCATCATGTGGTGAGGAAAGATCTAGGCACATATATCCACTTGGATATGGGTAGCATGAGTTATTATTGTTGACATCACCCTTGAGGTGAATACGTTGGGAGGCGAAATTATAAGCCCCTATCTTTATATGTGTCTGGTTGAAACGTTTTGCTCGTGTGTATGTGGTGAGTGTTAGCAATCATAGAAGATTATATGATGGTTTAGTATGTGGACTTTCCTAAAGGCTCCGATACGTGACCCTTCCTGAAAAGATGATGAATTATAGTTGCAACGTTGACTGAGAACATAGTTTGTTGGTTTCCAATAGAGTTTATGTCTTATACTTCGATGTTGTGATGAATTGCTACTTATTCATGAGAAGTCTATGATAAAAGTTCTACGATAAAGGTTTTGTGTTTAAGTTTGTTGTTGTTATAATAATTTACATGATGCTTCTATGTCCATATTTTGTTTTTATCGACACCTCTCTCTCTAAGCATGTGGACATGTTTTTCGATTTCGGTTTTCGCTCGAGGACAAGCGAAGTCTAAGCTTGGGGGAGTTGATACGTCCATTTTGCATCATGTTTACCTAATGGTATTTATAATTTTTTTATGCATAATAATGCTTTTTGTAGTAATTCTAATGCATTTTCTCTCATAATATGCAAGGTTCACACAAAGAGAGAGAATTCCGGTAGTTGGAAATCTGGACCTAAAAAAGCTACGTCGGGCCACCTATTCTACACAACTTCAAATGAGCTAAAACTTCACGAGGAATTTTTATGGAATATATGAAAAATACTGGAGCAAATAACTATCGGAGGGGGCCCACCTGGTGAGCACAAGACACCAGGGTGCACCAGGCACCCCAAGCGCGCCCTGGTGGGTTGTGCTCAGCCCTGCCCACCTCTGGTGCCCCTCTTTTGGTATATAAGTCATTTTTACCTGGAAAAATAACGAGAGGACTTTCGGGATGAAGCAACGCCATCTCGAGGTGAAACTTGGGCAGGAGCACTTTTGCCCTCCGGCGGAGCGATTCCACCGGGGGAACTTCCCTCCTCGAGGGGGAAATCATCGTCATCATCATCACCAACAACTCTCCCATCTTAGGGAGGGCAATCTCCATCAACATCTTTAGTATCACCATCTCCTCTCAAACCCTAGTTCATCTCGTGTGTTCAATCTTTGTATCAAAACTATAGATTGGTACTTGTGGGTGACTAGTAGTGTTGATTACATCTTGTAGTTGATTACTATATGGTTTATTTGGTGGAAGATTATATGTTCAGATCCAATATGTTGTTTAATACCCCTCTGATCTTGAGCATGATTATCATTCATGAGTAGTTACTTTTGTTCTTGAGGTCATGGGAGAAATCATGTTGCAAGTAATCATGTGAACTTGATATGTGTTCGATATTTTGATAGTATGTATGTTGTGATTCCCTTACACTACAAAAAATACACTTCCGTGATGATACGTGTTTGTCACAGTAGGTCACGTTTTCTGTCATGCATTCATGACAATTTTATGATAGAATCAAGTAGTCACACCTGTGCTATCGCAGAAGTGTTCCATGACATTACCAAAATTATCATCACGGAAGTGTCTACTTCCATGACGATAAATGACGTGTCATGGAAGTGCTTTCGTCAAGGGTGACCGACATGTGGCATCCACCGTAATGGGTCACTGTTAAGCTATCGGGTCCGGTTTTGGATCCGATAGCCCGCTAACAGCCCGGACCAACAAGGATTTTCCACGTGTAAAATTCTCATTGGCCGGAGGAAACATGTGTTGGCTCACCATTGGGACAGATGTCATCCATTTATTGGACAGGAGGCGCCTATGATATGTCGACATGTGGCACAGCCCAACAGAGGCCCATCCGGTGAAAAGGCCGGCCCGTTTGACTTGGTCAAAACATAACGGCCCGGCCCATGGAAAGCCTGTTAACGGCATGTTCGTATATAGCCCATTTATGGCCCGCTAACTCATGGCTCGTTACGGCCTATCAGAATTAAGCCCAGTAGCTTCATCTAGGCTGTCCAATATGATTCCAGCCCATTGTAACTTTCGTCCCATGTATGGCCCATGATGTCTTTCGTCCCATACAAGGCCATTTGTAACTCTTGGCCCATTAACGGCCCATGGTGAATCTGTCCCGCAATGAACATTGTATCGCTTTATACCCATTAACAGCCCATTATTCCATTGGGCCGTTTCCAACCCATGTTATCTTTCGACCTTCTCAGGGCCCATTCATTCTTGGGTTCATTTCCAGCATTCGGTTACTTACAGCCCGTTACTGGCCTTTTCTGCTTGTGGGCCAAAGTCAGCCCGTGGTTACAATCGGCCGTTTGCGGCCTGTTAATCCGTTGGGCCACTTTCATAGCGTCATCAAATACGGTCGATTAATGACGGCCCGTTATTGTCAGCCCATGAACGGATGATTCCAAATCTAGCCCGTTTACAGCCCATAATGCAGTCCGTTATTGGCCCATGTTTGGTCGATCGATCATACGGCCCGTAGAAGGCCCATTGATGCTACAACGCGTAGAAGGCCCATTGATGCTATGGCCGATAGAAGGCCTATTGATGCTACGGCCCATAGAAGGCCCATTGTTTCTACGGCCCGTAGGACGCCCATGGTAACAACAGTGAATATGTAGCCCATGGTTATTGTGGCCTAGTTTTAAGAAGTAGGTTATTGCGGCCATTAGCAAACCGCAGAAAAAGAACTACACTGACTACAAGCAAACAAATCAACAAGACAACAAGGAAATAAATAAGCAAGCAACTTACGCTAGGCTATCACAGCTATTACACATATTACATCCACTGGGCACCAAAGTTCGCCACCAGTGCAAATATAGGGAACAAAGCAGCATATCATATACACTAGTTGTCAAAGTTGGTGACCAGTGCAAATAAACGCCGCAGCAAAACAAGTCCAGAACTGAAACCACTTCAGAAGTGCTCAAGAAACAATATCATGGGTACCCATAATGCTGGCAAGATGCTTAGCAAGCTTATTAACTTTCTCTTGTTTGGCGCTTAAATCCTCCAGCACTTGCTGTTGCACCAGAAAGTATGCATCTAAATTCTGTAGGGACTTACTCAGTCCTTCGGCTTCCTGTCACATAACATCTGATCGATGTCTTTCAACTTGAAGTTGAGACTCAAGGAGCCGAACTGATTCGGGCAGAGAGTTCGAAGAGCTGGTGCCAGCAGTAGTAGCCAGTAACTCAAACACTACATCAAGACAGGACTTTGGGGTTGTCTCAGTGTCTTCAATATAGTTTTTATCAGCTTTCTTGGATACCAACAGGGATGTCTCACTATCTTGAACCTTGTCTGCATTACTTCTCTTACCATTGCATAACGGGGTAATCTTCTCCAATATTTTATCCGCGTTCTAAAAGAGAAACAAACAAACACATCACAGGTTTACCATGTTGTATATGAAACTCATTTTGGTAAACCAGTTCAGTAATAAGGTGGACATGACAACAACATGAAACAAACATATATCTATGTAGTATGGTGACTATATGGTCTATATCATTCTAGTTTATGTTGCCAAATCAAGATAGAGACAGTTCGAATCATATCTATTTAAGACAAAGTAGCATAGACAGAATATAAGTGTGGGAAACTACACAGAAATAACAACACTTGTAATGTGCATGGCATGAGAACTATTTAAGACAAAGCAGCATAGACAGAATAAAAGTGTGGGAAACTACACAGCAATAACAACACTTGTAATGTGCATGGCATGAGAACATTACTGTTTATTCAATTGAAACTAAAATCAACATAGAGCAAGTTACAACAGCAAACACGTTAAAGAAACAGGTTTAAAACATACCTGTTGTGCCATTGGAGTTTCAATTGCATCCTTCAAATTTGAAATTAGTTGGTATGAGTAAATACAGTGATGCAAGAGCAAAGTAGTATGAACCATAGCTACGGAACCTGACCTGAGAACAATTCTTCTTCTGCTTTAAGCGTTGACTTGGGGTTCAGAGTAGTGGTCCTCGTGCTTTGGGCACTGCAGTTGCCTTACTAACTGCTCGTGTTTGGGTGCTCTGTGGAGGAGACGGTGCCGTGTCAACTGGAACTGGGTTACTATCTGCTGGGGTTGGGGTTAGAAGGGGTGTAGCTGGTTCTCTGTCCAACTGGGTAGGGGTATAATCTGTGTGAGTCTGGGTTATGTGTGGTGGGGCTGGTTCTTGGGCAAGTACAACCGTGGTTCTATCTGCACCGACAGGTAGCACGATCTTTTCTGAAGACCGTGTTTTTACTCCCACAGATACTGCCATCACCCCCTCCAATTGAAATGGCTGATAAACAAGAAAAGTAATTGAATGTACAGACATTGTAAGATAGACAGTTGCAATGGATAGTAGGGAAGAAAACAGGGCATGAAATAATTCACATTTATGTTGTCTAACCAAACAGAATAGCAGGACATAATTTCACATATATGATGAGTAATTAAACAGGATAACATGACACAATTTCACATGTATGATGGCTAACTAAACAGGATAGGATGGCATACTTCAAAATATGATGACTATGTAAACAGGATGACATGATATAACTATACGATGTGTCTATTAAAGTGGTTGGCATGCCATAAATCACAAACATGCCGTCGACGGAAACATGATGGCATGATATAATTCACAGATAGAATGACATAATTCAAAATATGATGACTATGTAAACAGGATGAGATGATATAACTATATTATGTCTTTAGAAAATGGGTTGGCATGCCATAATTTAGATACATGATGTCTATGTAAACATCATGGCATAATATAATTCAAATATATGATTTATATACTAAGCAAGTGAGCAGAGGGCAATCACATATATGATGTGTCAACTAAGGAGATGGTATTCAATATTGTGTATATGATGTAAAAACTAAGCATTGTAATACAACATATGCATGATATGAGTAATATAACCCTACCAAGTTTGAGCATACACCTCTAGGGGATAATAGGACTGGTCATCTGCCTCTGAATCCTCCTCTAAAAAGCTATCTATAACCAGCAAGATATCTACTTCAGCAGGTAGCATTGTCTGCTCTGAAGACCTTGTTTTCACTCCAGATTTCTCCATCACCAATTCAAATGGCTGATGCACAGGAAGAGCAGTTGAATATACAAACATTGTCGACAAATGCAACGAGAAATACAAAAAAGGATGGCATGATATAATTCACATATATGACGCTTGACTAAACAGCATGGCATTGCATAATTCACATATATAATGCCTTGCAACAAGATAGCATTGCATAATTCACGTATATAATGTCTTGCAACAAGATGGCATTGCATAATTCACATATATCGTAATTAGACACTAAACATGTTGCATTCACACAAAGCATGTCTAAACTAAGCAAATGACATAGCAATGCAAGATACGATATCCATG
>NC_041390.1:446474242-446477624 GCF_002162155.2 Triticum dicoccoides | reverse complement strand
GGGGGATAGGACTGGTCATCTGTCTCTGAATCCCCCTCTTAGGAGCTATCTGTAACCAGCAAGACATGCGCTTCGTCAAATAGCATTGTCTGCTCTGAAGACCTTGTTTCCACTCTAGATTTTTCCATGACCGCGCCGAATGGCTGATGCACAGGGAGAGTAATTGAATGTACTAAAATTGTTGACAAAATTAACACGTAAAAAAATAATGGCATGATATAATTCACATATAAAATGACTGGCTAACCAGGGTGGCATTGAAAAATTCACATATATGATGCCTGGCTAAACAAGATGGCATTACATGATTCACATATACGATAAAGAAACTAAACATATGGCATTCACACAAAGCATGTCTAAACTAAGCAGATGACATATTTGATGTATAAAGTACGCAATGCAAGGCACCATATGCATGATATTACCAACATCAGCATGCCAAGTTAGAGCAAAGACCTCAGGGGGTAAACAGGAGTGGTCTTCTCCTTCTGAATCCCCCTCAGAACAGTTATCTTCCTCTTGGTTACAATCTAAAATGGGTGGAGGGGGTTGCCTTTGCGCCCACCATGGAGCGATGTCTGCATGAAATTTTATTGCCACGCAAGGCTCGTCTCTTTTTCTCTACATGTTCACTTCCATTGTGTACAATAACTGACATCCATATTAATAAAACATAGTGAGATTATGTAAGGAGTGCATGCACAAATCCAGAGTGATGGTAGCAAACTATGGATATGTGATGGCCTGGCTTATTAGGGATGATAGACTACTCATATAAATAAGGAATTCCTTCTTTTCCGGGAGCCCATTCGGACAAAACTCCAAAGTTAAGCATGCTCAGGTTGGAGTAGTGTCAGGATGGGTGACCGACCGGGAAGTTGCTCCCGGGTGCGCATGAGTGAGGACAAAGTGCGCAGAAAAGACTAGTATTGATCTGTGGGGCCAGTCTAGATCCCGCCAGGAGTAATGACCACCGGCGGGTGTGTCCGGGGCGTTACAAGTTGGTATCAGAGCCGACCCTCGCGGTTACACGAATGGTTGCGGACAGGTGCGTGGTCATGTTGTTCATGACGTTTGTGACCCGTCGTGGCACCCGGCATGGCACATGTACCAGACTGGAAGCACAGACGCTTGTGCCAAGAGGGAACGTTCCTGTGGCCCGACGAGGACGTCGGTTCCTCTGAGTGGGGGTGTATGTGATGGCCTGGCTTATTAGGGATGATAGACTACTCATATAAATAAGGAATTCCTTCTTTTCCGGGAGCCCATTTGGACAGAACTCCAAAGTTAAGCGTGCTCAGGTTGGAGTAGTGTCAGGATGGGTGACCGACCGGGAAGTTGCTCCCGGGTGCGCATGAGTGAGGACAAAGTGCGCAGAAAAGACTAGTATTGATCTGTGGAGCCAGTCTAGATCCCGCCAGGAGTAATGACCACCGGCGGGTGTGTCCGGGGCGTTACAGGATAGACCCAAAACCAATGATAGCAGGCAGATAATAGCTTTAGTTAAAAAATACAGATAATAGCTCATTTAATGTTTGTTTGCACCCAACATGAAACTCATAGTAGACACCTGAGATTAACCAAATAGTAGACAGATAGTACTGATTGTTGCCCCAATATGTACCCCACAACCATTTAAAAACTCAAGTTTCAGCATTAGTTTGGACCTGACTCGGAGTCTACTAGGTGAACACGATAATAAAGTAGCATGTCATCATATTAAGCCATGCATAATGTAAGAAGACACGGAAGAGTGCGACCTCTCTTGCGGACCCGTGTAGTCCTCAAGGTCATCTGCTCAGTTGATGATGGTAATGCAGTGTCGTGGCTGCCGGCGGTGGGGAAGAAGATCTAAGGCGGTGAAAGACAGTCTGGAGAGTGGATCCCTGCTATGGTGAACCCTTCCGTCATTGGAGCAGCTGAGATGGGGTGGAACACAGCGCAGCAGGAGCAGGACAAACCACACAAGGTTTTCTTTGACACATCTCTGTAACAGAAGTAATTGTGTAAGGGCTTGTTTGAATTTGAGGATTCTAACAATGCAAGGATAGGAAATAGACAGGAATAGGATAGGAATGCACATGCAAAACAAAGAATTTAAAATCATAGGATTTCTGCCAATCTGGGTGTTTGGTTCACAAGAATTGGAAGATCACAGGATGCAAAGAAGCATGGTGAGATTAAGTCAAACCACAAGAAAATGTATGATTATAATGCTATTATGCTATTATCTCTTAGTCTTGTGCTTCATGAATAGGAATTTGAAAAGGAGGACAAGTGGAAATTAAAATTCCTATGGTTTTTCTTTCAACGAGACTAACAAATCCTACAGTTTTCCTTTGCTCCATTCCTTTGAACCAAATGCATGAATAGTAGTACCATAGGAAACTTTCCAATTCCTATGTTTTTCCTTCACTTTTCCTTTCAAGCACTGGCGATTCTAGTAGGCAGGCTTGAGCAAGGAAAATCTTACACTCAAAAAATGTTTTTGTGCTAATTCTACTATGGACCCAGGCCAATGCCCTACTAACTCAACTCCCAGGCCTATCGACAAATGAACAGCTCAAACATGCAGAGATAAATAATGATGGTGTTCAAGAGAGTCCATCACGGATAGCTAAGTTGCCCGGTACCTCACTGCTTGTCATATAGTAGGATAAAATAATCGTATTTCACATTACTACGTGTGATCGGTGGACAATATATATAACATGTAGAGTAAAAAAGAGATGCAACAAGTGTACAACCTCTTTGGCGAAGCCATGTCGATCTCAGCGTGATTGGGTTGGTCGGTGAGGATGCTCCAGCTGACTTGGTTGTCGGAGGAGGGGAAGAAGATCTTAGGCGTTTGGAGATGGAGCCCGGGGTACTGCTCCGCTGTGATGGAGGGTTTCGTTGTTGGAGCAGCTCTGGTGGGTTGTATGACGCCGACGCTGAAGCAGGACAAGAGAGACAACGTTAACTTGAGTGGAATTCTAATAGCATATCCAATAGATAACATAAAATACGTAACCGCTAATTGCTAGATGTAAAATACATCAGCTGCTCATCTCTGAACTTAACTGTCGAAACTGAATTTAACTATCGAAACTGAACTTAACTATCGAAACTGAATTTTGCTGTCAAAACTGAATTTTACTGTCGAAACTGAACGCACTAGTAGTAGAAAAGCAGTAGCAGCAACGCGTGTGAGAGCCGGGGCAGCTGGTCATGTAGCATTTCATCTTGAACCTCCACCCCCCTGAGCCGCCAGCCACCACCGGCCAAACTGCCGCCCCCCGCCGCCCGCGGCCGGCAATGCGCCACCCTGCCCGCACCAAAACCACTCCCCACCGCCGGTCCGCCGCCACCCCGGCCATCCCTCTACCCCCCCCCCTAT
>NC_041390.1:446414031-446473746 GCF_002162155.2 Triticum dicoccoides | reverse complement strand
TGACCCAAAAGTCGATTCAGTCGACTAAAGTGTAGCCAAATTGGAGCGGCATCGCAACCAAGAGCGTGAGCAGCACCGCAAGCAAGAGCAAGAGCAGACCAGGCAGGGGACCAAGAGCAACAGCAGAGTAGCAGCACGATCGAGAGCCAAAGCAGCAGCAACTCCTATTGATGTGGACGTCTCTGCCAAGGGAGCAACGCCGTGGAGGAAGTGGCCGGCGACGCCGCCGTAGATGGAGTCGCGCCATGTCGGCTCGAGACCGAGCGCCGGCAGCACCGTGAGATCGAATCAAGAAGAAAATGTGGCGATTAGTGTACCGATTAGGCCTCATCTTCATCCAAGGAAATGGTGATGATGCTGCTCTTCCGGTGGTGCAGGTGAAGATGGCAGTGTGGGAATGGAGGTGGCGCGAAAGACGAGGGGAACATCGGGGCAGCTCATTGAAGGTGGCGGACGGGGTGGCTGAACCGGCGGGACGACGAGATCGATGACGGATCCTCGTCCGGTATGATGGATGAGGGACGTCGAGGTGTTGCTGTGGACGACGTCGTCGGGGAAGAGACTCCGGCTGGGTGGCGGACGGAGGAGGCTGTGGGGCTTCGCGGGTTTTCACAGCCTCGGTGTATGAATGGGTGGGAGGATGGGATGGGAATGGGGAACCATGGCTTAGGGACGCGCTTGTCCGAAATGTGGGGTAAGTTACGAAAGTACCCCCATCGATTTGAGCTAGGCGGTTCTTTCGGTTCAAGGGTATCATGGGCATTTCACGTGTCGGGATTTCGCAGGAGGTGGGAGTTTTCATGCGCGTTGTAATTTTGGGATAGCAAGGCCTGGGTTGAGATGGAGGGAGTTTTTGGAGCACAACGAGACAATGATATATCTTAAATATTTGGGGGTAACAAGGCGCGGGTTGAAGAGGCGGGAGTTTCACAGCACGATAGACAGAGATGCTAGCTTGAAATTTCGACATAACAAGGCACGGCTTGAAATTTCGAGAGAACGAGCTTAACGTGTACCTAAAAAAAGACAATTCGCACCTCATCACGAGAGAGAGCCATGTCCCATTTTACTATATTAATAGAAATGCATTCAAATACAACAAAAAAGTAAGAAAAATCGGGACAACAAACATAACATGTACAGTACCAAAACAATTTGCACTTCCCTCAACAATAAAAAACAATCTGTGTTGTCTAGCATATGGACTAAGTTTGAGTACATTTTCCCTGTTTGAATGGGATTGTACTTAGGTTAGTTATACAACCATCTAAATATTATCTTCACAACACATGACATGAATATAGGAGAAGTAAATTCCTATATAAATACGAACTACATGTACATACGATCTCAAATTCAAATATATGTATCAATTTTATGTTGATTTCAAACCATAGTACATGCATGCTCTAGCTAGATGTTCGGAATCTAAACCATGTATGATACTACGTACAATGTGTTTAACACGCACAACACACACACAAACACCATTTAGACTAGTAAGGTACACGTGCATTGCACGCATGAGATTTGGCAACCAAATTATGAATAAATACCACATTGTAGCATTTAAGCTTTGAGTCATATATGCATGATGTAGATGTTTGTTTAATTCCTATAGTTCATTTCATTCAAAATCATCTGGTTTTTATAAGAAAGCTAATCTACTTTAAGATTCATGGAATTGTGCGTTGTAAAGCATAAAGTAAAAACAAATAATGGCAAATCATGTAGAAAAACATTTGGGAAATTCTGATACGGAAGATTCTAGAACAAAGAAGTGCTTGTGTTTTGAGGTTTGTGCATTATGCTTAAGTTCAACCATGGAGTCTTCTAGATTGTACATGTGGAAAAATCTGGTGGAATTTAGATGATATCCAACGGCCGGTAGTGCTCAAATTTGCCATCTCTGCACCATCGGATTGGCTTCATCCAATGACCATCTTTCAAAGTTAAAGTTATCCGCACATTATATAAAAATATAATATATAATATATATAGGTGTATAGATATAGATATGTGATTCGAAAGCCACCCATCATCTCCAATTAGAATAATGTGTCCATGCACGGATTCAATGTGGCCAAACGATGTCTGCCATCGGTACCTCAAATTCAAATCAGTCTGACCTTGTTCAATGTGTATACACTACAACATGCTCATTTCCAAACCACACCGTGCATATCTTAGTTATATTCATGCATGCATGGGTTTCAAACATCATGATCTCTTATTCAAATATTTGAATTCAACTTTACATTGATTATGACCTCACCTAGTCTTTTACACCCACATGGTTGTCTTCTCTTTATAATTGTACCACTAACTTTCTATCGTGCATGCATGCACACACACTACCAGTCGGCATTATCCATCACACACATGCAATCTTTTTCTTCAGGTTAGTCTCCCATGCATGCACACACCCACCTCCCCCTCTCCATAAAATCAGGCATTCTTTATCTCTCACGTGCATGCACAACGATCGATGTTCCTCTATGTGTGTGTGTATATATAGCTAGGTCTTTCACAGTTTTCCACAAAATCGATCAATCTATATATCTAGTGAGGTCTCACCCTCTTTCCCACGTCCACATCGATCAATCTATACCTCTCTATATAGGATTACATAGCTAATACACCCACATTAATTATATATCCAACGTCCCCTTCTCATCATCCATGCTTTTTGCTTCATCTCTCAGACGCGCGCCTAGTGGCGAAGACAGGGGCAGCAAGGGCCCTGCCCCCCCTAACATCACTATATATCGAGGCTAAAATGAATGTGATCATTAGACAATTGCTGGTAAAATGGTTTAAGTTGATGAATTGGCCCTCCTCGTAAAGGATTAGCAATGCTTGGCCCCCTAGCTCATTTATTTTTCATGGCTCCGCCACTGCGCGCAACAGCGCATGTTCTCGCCCCCTCTCTTTAAATATCGATCTCACACTTGTGCACTCCTTCATAGTCTCCCTCCACTTGGCCCCTCGCACCATCTTCTAGCCCTCCACCGGATTTTGTCACATGTACAATCTAGCAGACTCCATGGTTGAACTTAAGCATAATGCACAAACCTCAAAACACAAGTTATTCTCCTTTGTTCTAGAATCTTCCGTATCATAACCACCCAAAAAAATTTCTAGTTGAATTGCCATTAATTGTTTTTACTTTATGCTTTACAATGCACAATTCCATGAATCATAAAATAGATTAAGGGCTTCTTTGATTCAAAGGATTCTTAAAGGAATTTTGGAGGATTCTAATCCTTAGGAATTTTTCCTATCTTGGTTGTTTAATTTGTAGGATTGTAAACCATAGGAATTTTTCCACAGGATTCATTTGCACTAGATTTCATAGGAAACATCCCATCCACTCAAACCTCTTTGAAAGAATCCTGCATTTTTTCTATGCACAATCAAACACTCGTACAGTCCTGTAGGATTCAAGACGACATTCCAATCTAATCCCATGTTTTTCCTATTCCCGCGTTTTGGAAATCCTATGAATCAAAGAGGCCCTAGCTTTTTTATAAAAACTAATTGATTTTGAATGAGATGAACTATAAGAATTAAACGAACGTCTACATCAGGCATATATGACTTAAAGCTTACATGCTATAGTGTGGTATTTATTCATAATTTGGTTGCCAAATCTGATGCATGCAATGCACATGTACCTTACTAGTACTTCGAGTATGTGCAAAACACGTAAATTAGAATTCCAATGGCATGCTACACATTGTCTCTCTTACAGTTCATGAAGCCACATGGCACATGTGGAGGCATTGTCGCGACCTCCTTGTGTGGATTGATCACAGTGACATGCTGCTGGTTCCAGAAGAATGTACTCGTCCTCTCTAAGGCACACTGGCGGTACATGCACGAAGCGAAGATGTGCACGCATGCCACGCACACACTCATTCCCTCGCACGCACACGCGGGTACACGGGGGGACACATTTTTTTATGAAGATCCACCCCATGTGATAATTTGATGCGTGTAAAGTCCTTCACTTCAATGATGGTCAATTAATACAGTGCATGCAAATTGAGTGGACGTGAGGGAGGAAGAAAGACATTCCTACTCCACTGCGTGCATGTGAGTAGTTAAATCATGGGTTGCTACTTCCATTGGTCTCCTTCGTATTTTGTGCCAATTTTTGACCATATTTTTAAGTAACATAATATTTATGCATGTCATAAAAAGTGGCACAAAAAAGGGGGCCCATAAACCAGGACGCAGGCAACATGACCAATTTTTGCCAGGGCTACTGTTGGTGGCCTTTGTATTTAAATATGGATGGAGTGGAGTAGTACTATCTTTATCCTAGCGTCGTAGGGCTCTCCCAGCGCCTAGGCTCGCATCCCTGCCTCGCCCACCGGGTCCCGCCATGGATAATACCTTAGATCCCAGGATCTCGCGGGCTGCCCTCTCGCTGCGGCCCGCAGCACTTCTGCCTTTGAGCAAAACCCACATGTGTTTTAGAGGGGATCCATTGCTCTGGAATCACAAATCGGTGGCACCGGAGGACATGCTAGGGCTGCGTTTCAGGTGGTGGGCTGCAAGGGCAAATCGGATTGAGGTAGCATCGCATCGATTGGAGAGAAGTTCCAAGGAGCTGCGCCTGGTGCGGCACAAGGCGGAGGCGCAAGTCGATCTCAAGGGATAGATGCTGAGGGATGTCAGCATCTGGAAGTGTCACATTGATTTCGAGCTAGGGCTAATGGCAGAGATCATATTCACGAAGTCTACTACGAAGGAAGGAACATGCATGCCCGCGCAATGGCATGAGCAGCCGATGCAATTGTTCAAATCGGCGGTAGGAGAAGCCAAATCCTGGGACCAGTTACGGTGGCACTGCTAGGCATGCATCGTAGGCGAGATGAGATGCCCTCCTTCCCCGCCAGCGATGCATTGACCTAGTAGTCGGTTGCTGCTATAGTGAACTTGCAACGCCATGTCGGTTTGCAACCTTGACAATCACTCCATCTATATGTATTGTATTCCTGTGAAAATACTTGGTCGTTTGGAAAAATATGGTAATTGATTTATCACTAGTTTTAGAATGCTTGGTCGTGACAATCAACCGAAGCCTCCATCACATAATACTTTACGATCGGTCGCACCAACAGACGGTCGGTCGGACCCGCGTCTCACCGAAGGGACACGCATCGGCTTGGTCTAACATGTACGACCAGTTACATCACTGACTTGTGCGGCCGCCTTTGAACTTCAAATAGTCTATTTTTTAATGATATATTTTTATGTTAAACAATTTATTTTATATAAGTTATAGTGACGACCTAGATACACATGCAAGCCTTAAACTGAGATGGAGTGAGTACTTGAAATTTATGTTCCACTAAACTGATCGGGAGCCGTTTCGGGCCTCGAAACCAAAAAACCATCAATTAATCTTTACCTTGTTCCCATCACATTCCAAAGTACTAGTGCTACAATTAAGTGCAAGCCTGCTCACACCTACTAGTACGTACCAAACCTGAACGTGTTCCCACTATGCAGGCTTTAGTACTAGTGTTAGTACTTAGGTTATAAAAAGAGGAACTACCTAACCGAAAATTACTCTACCTTCCTCCTCATAAGTCCTTCTTCTTCGTCCGTCCTTGCCATGGCCGGTGTGCAGAGCTCTGGGTCGAGAACTACTCGTAACAAGGGAGGGGCAACCAAGGCTGCGGAAAAAAAGAGAGCGCTTGCTGCCTCGCAGAGACCTCAAAAGAACTCTCACGGGCAGGCGATGGCTCCCAGGAGCGCCCTACCCGCAGAGGCGAACATGCCGGCATGCCCGATCAGCTCAATAAGCAGAAGGAGTTCATCCACCGCTTGGTGGAGCTGCTGAAGGAGAGCCTCAATGACATGCCCGCTGAGCTCAATGAGAAGGGGGGAGTTGACCGCAGGCTTGGTGATGCTGCTAAAGAAGAGCATTGCCTTGGAGAAGAAGGCGACCGGCAAAATCCTGCAACTTCAGGGGGACAAGGCGAAGCTCTGCGACGAGATTGACCTGCTGAAGGAGGAGAACGCCGGCTGGAAGAAGCTACATGAGAATAGTAGTTCCTCGATGAAGATGCTGCAGGCCCTTGTCATGGAACAGAAGGAGGAGTTCGCGACGCTCTGCATCAAGCACCCAGCTGCTGTCAAGGTACGTAATGCGGCCGTGGAACAGATGATGAAGGTGTTGGGAAACGTAGTAATTTCAAAAAAATTCCTACGCACACGCAAGATCATGGTGATGCATAGCAACGAGAGGGGAGAGTGTTGCCCACATACACTCGTAGACCGTAAGAGGAAGCATTATGACAACACGGTTGATCTAGTCGTACGTCTTCACGATCGACCGATCCTAGTACCGAACGTACGGCACCTCCGCGATCTACACACGTTCGGCTCGGTGACGTCCCACGAACTCACGATCCAGTAGAGCTTCGAGGGAGAGCCTCATCAGCACGACGGCATGATGACGGTGATGATGAAGTTGCCGGCGTAGAGCTTCGCCTAAACACTGCAACCGAGGTGGAATATGGTGGAGGGGGGCACCGCACATGGCTTGGAACAATTGACTTGTGTTTTCTAGGGTGCCCCCTGCCCCCGTATATAAAGGAGCAAGGGGGTCCCGAACTGTGCGTCTAAGGCGGATGGTAACAGGAGGAAGGGGACATGATGTTTACCCAGGTTCGAGCCCTCTTGATGGAGGTAATACCCTATGTCCTGCTTGATTGTTCTTGATGATATGAGTATTACAAGAGTTGATCTACCACGAGATCGTAGAGGCTAAACCCTAGAAGCTATCCTATGCTATGATTGTTTGTTGTCCTACGGACTAAACCCTCCGGTTTATATAGACACCGGAGGGGGCTAGGGTTACACAGAGTCAGTTACAAGGGAGGAGATCTACATATCTGTATTGCCTAGCTTGCCTTCCACGCCAAGGAGAGTCCCATCCGGACACGGGATGAAGTCTTCAATCTTGTATCTTCATAGTCCAACAGTCCGGCCAAAGGATATAGTCTGGCTGTCCGGAGACCCCCTAATCCAGGACTCCCTCAGTAGCCCCTGAACCAGGCTTCAATGGCGATGATTCCGGCGCGTAGTATTGTCTTCGGCATTGCAAGGCAGGTTCTTCTCCAAATCCTGAATATCTGCTAAGTAGTGTCTGGCTCCCATAAATGCTGGACTTCTCGGCTTCTGCGCCCAATAAGGGCTATCTTCCACGCGTCGAGCGAATGCGAGGAGCCAGGGCGCTTTTACATTCACCCCCTAGCCAGGTAAATAAATCGTCTATTAAAGGGATGGGGATTCTTGGATCCAATCCACACCATCCTCCCACGGCGAGAGTCCATCAGAGTGCGCTTGGAAAAATCCATTCCATCATGGCCGGCCATCGCAGCTCGTCATCTCGCTCCCGTAGCCCTAACCCGGTGATTGCGAGAAGTGTTCCGTCCCGCACAGCCGATTAGTAGAGTTGCAGACCCAGGGATTTCTCCCTCCAGTGTATATGATCCCCGTTCGAGCCGGGCTCACCACCTATAATGGTGGGGAGCAAGTGGAGAGCTTCCCCAATCCCTCCAAGGGGGAGTGGGTATGCCTTGTCCCTTACCTACTAAGGGGACTCGGGTTTCCAATTCATCCGTTCCTCCGCGGGCTCCTAGAGTTTTACGGCCTCCAGTTGCATAATTTCACCCCTGCTTCCATATTACACATCGCCGATTATGTTGCCCTTTATGAGCTGTTTTTGGGCTGCGAGGCTCATTTCGAGCTGTGGAAAAGGATATTCTGCCTTGTGCCCCGCACACAGAAGGGGTCACTTTATCAAGTGGGCGGAGCCAAAATATGGCGCACCGCCGAGACCGGATACCTGTCCGGTACTCCGAAGAAGACGTCCGAAGACTTTCCTTCAAAGTGGTTTTACATGGAGGACGCCCCTCTTCCAGACCCTATTCGGTGGGGTCTTCCTGAGTTCAACAACGCTCCTCTGAAGAAACGCCGAAGCTGGCGCCCACGGAGCCCCCAGGAGGAAGACAACGGAGAAGTCCTTTACCTGATGAACCGGATTAAAGTGCTGGCTCAATCAGGATTGACAATAATCGAGGTTATGTCAATATGCATAATGCGGGGGGTGCAGCCGCTTCAATATCGAGGGCACCCCCTATGGTGTTTTAACGGGGAAGATGATGCCACCCGTTGCGGGCGTAAGGGACCGGACTCCGCTGCTGCTTTAGCAAAAATTCTGTCCGAGTTGTTCAAGGGAGAGGAAGAGGATTTCATCCATATCAAGCCATGGGATGGATTCTCCATGTACAACCCTCCAAGCTGGGTGAGTTGTACCTCTTTACCCCTGACCTTCCCGCATTCTTCGTCGTAGATACTCACCTTGCCATTTGACGGCAGGAACTGCGAAAAGCTATAAGGGAGGTCAACAGCCCACCTCCACAACCGGAGGACCCTAGCCGGGCCCTCGATCCATGACTCGAAGAGGATCCGGTAATATTCGTGGAGCTGATAGACAGGCAATTCTATCAATTGAGCTGCGATGACGCCATGGTGGCCATAGCGGCCGACTATCCTGGACTACTCCCTGCGTCGCACGTAAGAAAAACCAAAGTCCCAACTCCCCAAAAGGATCCCCTTTTATGCACTTCACCTACTGTACATATATGGTGTTTACAGGGAAGGCATTCGGGACGCCGTGCCGAATCCGCAGCAACTCGCCAACAAGGGGCACCGAAGCCAGGTAGGCCAAAAAGGAAGGCGGTCAGGACGGAGACACCGGCGTAGAGGTATGACACAAAACCTCGCTCCGTGGTTGTCATCTTTCTTAAAATATAATGACGTCCATGTTTCCTAGCAGAAAAAACGCTTGCCGGACTATATCCGGAGAGGCTGCCGATCACGCCTCGACCAATCAGGCTCCAGGGCCGGACATAGAGGCGGAAGCTAACGCAGGGCAGACGCCGGATGTTCCTCCTACAGAGGATGCGGATAGACTATCCTCTACAAATTCTGAAGTGGAGAGCGCCATGAATCACAGGCGTCGCCGGGCCATACTCCGTGACGCTTGTTTCTCACCAGAGGCAATTGATGCCTTCAATTCCAGAGATGCATACATCCGTGCTTCTCAAAATGGTCTAGCCAGAGCCACGGACCAGTATGTAAGGGATATACGGGTAAGCAAATCTGATGATTATATGTATCAGTAGCCCCTGAGAATTGAAACAGTTGATGCAACTGATTTAAGGATCACTATTTGTGCAGGTTCTTACAGAGAAGAATTCCCAATTGTCTCAAGAGCTGGAAGAGTGCAAGGCCCAGGTAGGGGCCGCTGTTGCCGTGTTGAAGGAGTCCGAGAAGGGTCCCTCTGGTAACGCTTGTTTCCATTGCAAAGAATAAGGGTACCAGGTAGTATGCGGCATGTATGCAAATCTAACAATAGATGTTGCAGGTGGCCCCGGAGTGGATCCGGAGGTCGTGGCGGTGAATGCGGCACGTGCTGATCGACAGCTAAATGCTGGCGAGCGCGTGCTTACGCGAGTCAGGCAGGAGAAAAATAATCTCCAAGACGCCAATATCCGGCTGTGCATGGAACTGAAAGATGTCCGAGCCCAGCTTGCGGACTCCGTGAAGGAGAATAAGCGGCTTCAGCGCGGCATTTTTAGTAAGTGCTTGAACGAACTTTTAATGGAGTTCGGCGAAGAAGCCGACTAACAGAGTTATGTCTGCAGGTATGCTAACGGGTCGTCCCGCGGAAGAGATGTCTGGGTCTTCGGGCGAACCAGAGCTCTCACAATTGCACGAGGAAGTTCGGCAGGTGATGCAGGGTATTGCCCAAGCCTTATGGCCGTCCGCGTCCCCGCCAGGAGGCATGGGGGAGCTTATAGAGAAGCTCAAGGAAGCGTGGGGGCGCTTCTGATTATGGAAGATATCAGCCTGCCGACAAGGTGCAAGGGAAGCCTGGGCCATGGTGAAGACGTGATATACCAAAGCGGACCCAAACCAGATGGCCGAGGTCGGACCTGTGGGGCCCGATGGGAAAGAGATCCCCGTTAGTTTAGTGTATGATCAAGTAGAATTAGCCGCAAAGTATTCCCAACAGGATTGTAGGCTAGACAGCCTGTTGGATGGTATAGAAGAAGAATTTAATCAGTCTTAGTAACTGTGTACGTCAAGTGACATATGTAATGTCCCTAGTCGGATTGTAAATAATTTGTCATGGCGGACCTTTTCGCTTCAACCTCTGGACCCGATAGTCCGGAGTGTATCCAAATACCCACTCGGTTATGTAAAACCGGGGGTATGCATGGAAACCAGGCGTAGGGGTCATAAGTGCTTGAACAGACAAGTACCCAACTAGCTATGTTATATTACATGGGTAGTAAGAAACATCTTCCAAGGAGAATAGTTCCGTTAAGGGTTCCTTTCCCTGGGTACGCATGCCCTAATGTGCATGCCCGAACTGCGAGAAGAGACGCAGGCTATAAACATCTGGGGGCATGTGTCAAATTTAAATAAAAGTCATCTTTTATTCACCAACCGAATATTCTCTTAAGAAGGCTAGCTTTCGGCTTCACCCAGTCTGAGGTACACATCCGGCTGACCCAGCAGTAACAATCGCAGAGGTGCTCCCCTTATGCCCTAGCCGAATTAACGGGAATGTAGGGCATAAATACAAGAGCCAGGCAACCCAGCTGGTGTCGGCGTTCTGGGAACGGGGGTCCCCAGACTTGCCTGCCTGCGGCCTGCGGCCTGCGGCGTGGCTCAAAGGGGGGGCCAGCGCGGCCCATCTTCATCAACACAGACCCAAGACCCTCGCGAGGGGCCAAGCCTCGCGGGGCGGACGACACGGAGCTTCCTCAGGCACGGCCTCGTCAGGCTGGCTCGTGAGGAGGCACAGAGATCAAGGTGGGGTACCTCACGAGGTGCCCGTGATGCAAGCCATGACGATCAAGGGCGCCAGGCGGGCGCCAGCCCGCGCAGTGTCCTCCTTTCCTCTTTGGTGCAAAGGGAGCAAGCGCAGGCGAGAGCATCAAGCAAAGGCACCCGTTTCGGTGCAACGAGACCAAGACCAGCCCAACGGCAGGGAGGAAGTCATTGTGGAGCCCAAGCCAGCGTCACCACCAGAGCCTTTGGCAGGCGAGGACCAACTTTAGTCAGGATAAGTGTACCAGATGTTCCCCTTCAAAATGGCCAATTGTTGGCGCCCTTCCCGCTCAATATTTGGGAAGAGGCCCAGGGCCTTTGCCTATAAATAGGACTAGCCACCCCCAGGGGAGAGAGGATGGAGGATCAGCCAACCCAGAAACAAGCTGGGATCGGATCGAGTAGCATCACACAGAGAGAGAGAGAAGGGTGACTGAACTCCTCCTAGCAGTTCATCGCCCCAGCCAAGAACAGACCCTCGTGAGGCTGTTCCTCCTTGTATTGCTCATCATCATCAGCCCAAGAGGCAATCCACCACACCACAAACTAGAGTAGGGTATTACACCACAATGGTGGCCCGAACTAGTATAAACCCTATGTCTCTTCTGCTGTTCTTTCCATAGCTTAGATCTTAGCATGGCGGTGGGGTGCAGGTAGGTAGAAGGCGAAATCTCCGCGCGCACCCCAGTGTTCGAACCTCAAGGGTCTGCCGGAACCCAAAATCCGACATTTGGCGCGCCAGGTAGGGGTGCGTCGGGATTCGTCTTCCACCGCCCCGTTCTCCTCCGACCATCGCGTCCATGTCTGACGCCCGTCGGGCCCGCGCCGAGCGCCGAGCCACTCTCGCTTCCCGCGTCGCCCAGACGGCTCCTGTCGGCGGCGTCCTCGCCGTTCCCCGTCACCTACCGTCAACGCCGCCACCGGCCCGGTGGGAAATGAGCAATAAGCGTCGTCTTAGCATCCGTCCGTGCGGCAAGACGGCCGCACCGCTACTCCCTCGCTCACCCCAGCAGGTTCTTCATCCCACACGCTCCGAGCACCCATGGAGGCTCGAGCTGCGCTCATCGCGGTAAATGAGCTCTTGCGCTACCGTCCCGTCGAGGACGTCTACGAAGAATGGCTCGACCGCGTCACCGAGCTCGTCCGCGCCGCAGGGGGCTCTCCTGCGCCGTCCGTTCCGCTGCACCGCACCCCGCCCTGCGCGGGCGAGGAAGCTCCGGGGGCGCCCCAGCCGCCTCCTCCTCAAGAAGGCGCCCAGGCTCCAAGGCGCGTGGCCCCTGGGCGGAACCCGCTCCGTCAGGTGCCAGCGCGGCAAGAGCAAAGCTGCCAAGAAGTCCCTCGCCCGCAAGAAGCTGCCCGGGCGCTCCCTGCTCCGGCACGTCGCGGCCATGCTCCTGCTCCCGCACGTCCAGACCCCGCGCTGCTCCCAGCTGCAGCGCATGGGCACCTTCAAGACCAAGCTCTCCGTCACCCAAGGCCTCATGTGGCCACAGCAGGCTACCGTGCCTTCACCACCGAGCTACGCAGCGTCACGTGGCCCGGCAAGTTCAAGCCAGACATGCCTCCTTGTTACGACGGCACGGCCGACCCTGCGGAGTTCCTCCAGCTCTATGAGATGGGCATCGAAGCTGCCAACGGAGACGAGAAGGTCATGGCGAACTGGTTTCCCATGGCGCTCAAGGACGGGGCCCGCACCTTGCTCCTGAACCTAGCTCCAGGCACGATCTCCTCCTGGGACGAGATTCGCACCCGCTTCATCGCCAACTTCCAAGGTACTCGCGACCGGCCACCCGCCATGAGCGACATGCGCCGCATCAAGCAATAACCCAGAGAGACCCTGCAGAAGTACATCCAGCGCTTCAACAACGCACGCCTCAAGATTCCCAAGGTGACCGAGGAGGCCATCATCTCAGCCTTCTCCGACGGCGTGCGCGACGTCAAGATGAAGGAGGCGCTGGCGATGCGTGAAGACCTGTGCACTTCCTTGGAGCTGTTCAACTTGGCGACCAAGTGCGCCAGGGCTGAGGAAGGGCGTCTCTCCCTCCTCGAGCTGCCTGCCGCGGACCCAGAAGAGAAGAAGCCTAAGGCCAAGGATGTGAAGCGCAAGGGGGCTGCCGTGCTCGCGGCAGAACCAGACACCAAGCGGGGCAGAGATCAGCCCGAATCTTCCAAGGGCAGTCGGTACTGTGTGTACCACGACCTCCACACCCACAACACCAACGAATGTCATGAGCTCCGACCCGTGCGAGAAGGAAGGATTGGCCGTCGTCCCGACCGCGGTGACCCGGGCTACGGTCGAGGAGGAGGAAGGAACGCAGGACGCTGGGAAGACCGCTGCCCGCGCCAAGGGTGGCGCGATCGACCTCGCGAGGATCGCTGGCAAGACCTGCCTCGCGAGGGAGACTGGAGGGATCAGCCTCGCGAGAATCGCCCGCAAGGCAACGCAGGCCTCCCTCCGCTGCCGCCGCAGCCAAGGAGAAACGAGGACTGCCATCAGGACGAGAGGGCTGGGGGCTTCCAGGAGCCGCGCGCGATCGCCTGCATCCTGGGCGGGGCTCAAGCCCCAGCCTCTCAACGCATGTTCAAGCAGTTCGCCCGCGAAGTGAATGCAGTCCTCCCCAAGCTCTAAGCCACGCGCCCTCTCAGGTGGTCGGCGTGCGCCATCACACTCAGCTCAGCGGATCAGCTCAAGTGTGCGGCCACGGCCGGAGTCCTCCCGATGCTTTGTTCCCCAATCATCAGCAACGTGCTGGTCACCAGGACCCTCATCGATGGCGGAGCAGGGCTCAACGTCCTGTCCGTGGAAACATTCAACAATATCCAAGTGCCCTAGAACCAGCTTTAGCCAACCAAGCCTTTCTCCGGAGTCACCGACGGCTCCACGGTCCCGATTGGGCAGGTCCGCCTCCCTGTCACCTTCAGGGCACGCAACAACTACCGCACCGAGCTCATCGACTTCGACGTCGCTCACATTCGCCTGCCGTACAACGCCATCCTTGGGTACCCAGCGTTGGGGAAGTTCATGGCCGTGACTCACCACGGCTACAACGTCCTCAAGATGCCATGAAGTGGTGGAGTCATCACGGTGCCCTGTGAAGAGAAGGACGCGGTGTGTTCCCTGGAACGAGCCTTTCAGGCCGCATCACTGGAAGACCCGGATCGCGGAAGCAGGAGGCTTCCCGAGGCCACCCCCAAGAAGAAGAAGACATCGTCCGGCCCGGCTCCTCAGGAGGCAGGCCCCTCAGGGCCCGTGCCTGCCCAGGGGGAACCTCCTTCCATCGCATAGGAAAGCGCGTCCCGGCGCCCTCCTCAGGCAGGGCTCGGGGGCTCTCCCTTGGAGGGCCACTGACCTGGCTAGGGTCACGAGGGAGGCGCTTGGGCACCACATGGAGGCGTGTTTCGAAGCACGTTTCCCTCAAGAAGGAGTAAGGCAAGGAGGGCCAGACCCTCAGGAGTTCGTCAGCAAGGCAGTTCAGGAGCTACAGGAGTCAAGAGTCATGAGAGGCGGCCGCCGCCTACCAGCTAAGGCTCCCCATCCAGGCGAGGATGGTGGGCTGCGCGTCTGCATCGACATACCAGGGCTCAATCGATTCGCCTCTCTGGAGCGCCTCTGGCCCTCGCGAGTGGGGCGCTGCGAAGGTCCGCCACAGAGCTACGTTCGCATGCCTTACGGCTTGCCGAGCGCGGTTGCCACGTACCAGCGCCTCATGAGGGGCATCATGGAGGCTCAAGAGGGCAGGCGTTCCGCAGCCCTGGCGGAGATGGAGACGGTCCGCGAGGAGCCACCAGCGCCTCCGGAGCCTCCCGAGGCCCCTGGGCCTGGGGGCTCGTGAGGATCGGCTTCCGCAGCCACCAAGTCTGCTACACCAACGCTGCTTCGTCCTCAACATCATCAGGTGACATCTTTCAGGTTTCAATTCCAGCTGGGAGCGCCCCCCAGGGCTGCATTATTCCTAGGCCGCGTGGGTCCGTCCCTGCGGCATGTATCCCTTTTATTTCATGTTGTTAGCTTACCTTGTTGGGGGCGCCCCTCGGGCTGCATCATCCCCAAGTCGCTCGGGCCTGACCCAGTTATGTCCGCCTTCCCAGCATCTATTTGAATGATTCCACTCCTTCACGGCTAATGTGTTTGACCTAGTTGCCCGCTCAACTGACGCCAACTGACGGAGCTGCTCCCAAAAGGGCACGGCGCTTGCGCATGGGTCCGTCCCTGCAACGCTGACAAACCTGAATGGCTGAGCTCGAGGGCCGGGACCCGAGGACGTAGAGCAGAAAGGGGAGCAAAGGCGAGAGGGGAGGGACACGCGAGGACCTCGCCGAGCAACCTCACGCCTGCCGACGCACGGACCCGGCGACACACCAAGGAGCGGTCCCTGATTCTCGAGATAAGTAACCACCTAGAAGCACCAGCTATCGTGGCACCATCCCCGCACCTAATGCAATCCCGTGTTAGCAACGCCGCTCTCCTTTCTCACCAAACGACGGCTGCTTGAGCGCCAAAGGGGACCTCCTGAGCATCGCGACTCAGGGGCTCTTACCGGACCCCGGGTCGCTCACCTCCTGGCCTTGACCACGGCATCGCTACCTGGCATACCAGCGACGGCTGAAGCCGCCTTGGGACTGGGACCTGTCGGCGCAGAGCACCAAGCCCTCGTGACGTTCGAAAGGGAGAACTGAGCTAAGACGGAATGAGCAACTCGCACAATTCTACAACAAGGGTTATATTAACAAACAGGATCACAAGCACCTTACAAGCCCCCACGGGACGCGTCTTTGATTCCTCGCAGGGAACAGATCCTAAAAGGACGCTAACTACACGCGCCCCTGCAAAAGACGCCATCATCAACAGTGGGCCATCAAGCACCGGCGCCAACCCCGTCCAGATCAGAGTCGGCGACGGCCTGACGAGCCCGCCCTGCTCCAGGAGCGGCGCCGGCTCGGGGGCTCGTAGCTGTCGTCGCTCGTCTCCGGGGTCGCGAAGAGCTCACCGGAGTCGCTGGATCCTCCGACGCCTCCGCCGCCTGAGGAGCCACCAAGGGAGCGGTCGGCGGGCCTAGCCCTCGCCATAGCAGGGTCCCGACCACCTCTCCCGGGGCAGCACTCCAACCGGCGCCCGTTCGCATCGAAGACCTTGAAGAACATCATCGAAGCACCCTCGTACACCAAGTGGATCGCTAAGGCGCCTCTTGTCCTGCAAACCCGGGCTATTTCGCCCCAGCCTCGAGTCATGAAGACCTCTCCCGGGGCAACGACCTCAACCTCTACCTCGGTCACGAGGGTGCTGCAGCCGGCGTGCTGCAGCCAAAGCTCCAGGAGTTCTCCCTGCGGGACGATGGTGGCGAAGAAGGGAGGAAGGCGAATCCAAGACTGAGGAGGCATGGCAGTGTGGAGCACGAACTCTTGGGAGGAGCCCTCGGTGTGGATCCCAGGGGGGACGACCCACACCTTCGTGACCCGTCGGCGCCGACGGCGGCGCCGCCCGTGGCGACCAACATCGACTCCTTCAGAGCCCTCGATGTGGGCATACAAGGGAAGCGGGAACCCCAGTGGTGGCCGCTCGCACCAGGGCCTCGACACCACCTGATGGGCCCCCTCGTCCCGGCGGCAGAGGGCGAGCCGTTTCTTCGGCGGGAGCGTGTCTGGTTCCTCCCGGGGAGCCTTTCCCTTCTCTGCCGCTGAGAACCGGCGGATCGGAGCCATCGTAGCAAGACGGAGCAAGGACCGGGAAGAAGGAGAAGCAAGAAGAGATGGACAGGAAGGGCCCGTGCCGTGCCGTACTTATAGCCGGAGAGGGCCAACCGTCGGCCTCCAGGATCGCAGGTAATCATGACCCGCTTTGCATGCAGGGACTTGTCCAGTCCGTGTAGTTGCCGAGGCACCATGGGGAAGTGGAGACGCCCACGTCCAACCAACCGCCACGCGGCGCCCAAGCCGCAGGCTGTTAGGGCCCGTGGCGCTTTGCCCTTGCCCTTTCGCCTCCCTGCACGGCCAAGTCCTGGCGCGCCTTGGGCCCGGGGGCTACTGTCGGTGTTCTGGGAACGGGGTTCCCCAGACTTTCCTGCCTGCGGCCTGCGGCGTGGCTCAAAGGGGGGCCCAGCGCGGCCCATCTTCACCAACACAGAACCAAGACCCTCGCGAGGGGCCAAGCCTCGCGGGGCGGACGACACGGAGCTTCCTCAGGCACGGCCTCATCAGGCTGGCTCGTGAGGAGGCAGAGAGATCAAGGCGGGGTACCTCACGAGGTGCCCGTGACGCAAGCCATGACGATCAAGGGCACCAAGCGGGCGCCAGCCCGCGCAGTGTCCTCCTTTCCTCTTTGGTGCAAAGGGAGCAAGCGCAGGTGAGAGCATCAAGCAAAGGCACCCGTTTTGGTGCAACGAGACCAAGACCAGCCCAACGGCAGGGAGGAAGTCATTGTGGAGCCCAAGCCAGTGTCACCACCAGAGCCTTTGGCAGGCGAGGACCAACTTTAGTCAGGATAAGTGTACCAGATGTTCCCCTTCAAAATGGCCAATTGTTGGCGCCCTTCCCGCTCAATATTTGGGAAGAGGCCCAGGGCCTTTGCCTATAAATAGGACTAGCCACCCCCAGGGGAGAGAGGATGGAAGATCGTCCAACCCAAAAACAAGCTGGGATCGGATCGAGTAGCATCACACACACAGAGAGAGAGAGAGAGAGAGAGAAGGGTGACTGAACTCCTCCTAGCAGTTCATCGCCCCAGCCAAGAACGGACCCTCATGAGGCTGTTCCTCCTTGTATTGCTCATCATCATCAGCCCAAGAGGCAATCCACCACACCACAAACTAGAGTAGGGTATTACACCACAATGGTGGCCCGAACTAGTATAAACCCTGTGTCTCTTGTGTTGTTCTTTCCATAGCTTAGATCTTAGCATGGAGGTGGGGTGCAGGTAGGTAGAAGGCGAAATCTCCGCGCGCACCCCAGTGTTCGAACCTCAAGGGTCTGCCGGAACCCGAAATCCAACAGCTGGGCCAAAACTTAAGTCATATCGATGCATATAATGGCGAAAAAAGGTACATGTGGAAGAATAACACATGTGTGGGGCATAAAGCCCGGAAAAATGATTAGATTAAGCTTCTGTATAAGAAGCCCCCAAGTATAATGAGCGCGGCTAGCGTGTCATGATTGTGTAACCAAGACACAAGTTTAGCCCTTTAGGGCCTGGAAGAGAAATAAAAAAAGGAGAGAAAGAGAGAAAAGACAGATATGCAGAAAATTGACGGAGGTGAGGAGACAAACATAGAGTCCGGTGATAGGCATAGAATCTTCGGAGTCTGGCTGCGTTCCATGGGTTTGGCTCGAGTCAATTATCTGATGCATCCCACAGACGGTACACTCCGCCGATCAGAACCTGGTCAATAATGAAGGGACCTTCCCATTTGGGCCTGAGCTTGTTCTTTTTCTTCTCTGGCAGGCGTAGAACTAGTTCGCCAACATTATAGGTTTTGGCCCGTACTTCTCTGCTTTGATACCTACGAGCCTGTTGCTGATAGAATGCGGAACGGGCTTTTGCCACGTCGCGCTCCTCCTCCAAGGCGTCCAAACTGTCCTGCCGATCGAGCTCGGCCTCTGCGTCGTACACCATGAAAAATGGTGTGTATCCGGTAGTGCGATTCGGCGTGGTCCGCAGCCCCCATAGTACAGAGTCGAGCTCCTCTACCCAGTGCGTGTTTGATTCCTTTAAGGACTGCACTAATCTGGGCTTAATGCCGCTCATGATAAAACCATTCGCTCGCTCGACTTGACCGTTAGTTTGTGGGTGATAGACAGAAGCATAATCGAGCTTGATGCCCATGTTGCTGCACCAAAGTTTCACTTCGTCGGCTATAAATTTTGTGCTGTTGTCAGTGATGATGCTGTGGGGGACACCATAACGGTGTATGACCCCGGATATGAAGTCTATCACTGGTCCGGATTCAGCCGTTTTGACAGGTTTGGCTTCTATCCATTTGGTGAATTTATCCACCATGACCTGTAAGTATTTTTTTATTATGGGTTCCCCCTTTAAGGGGTCCGACCATATCAAGCCCCCAGACCGCAAAGGGCCATGTAATGGGGATTGTTTGGAGAGCAGTAGGTGGCATATGGCTTTGGTTTGCAAAGAGCTGGCAACCGACGCAATGCTGGACCATATGCTGCGCATCTGCCCAGGTCGTCGGCCAATAGAAACCTGTACGGAAGGCCTTGCTTACAAGGGCCCGTGCTGCGGCGTGGTGGCCGCCGAGTCCGGCATGGATTTCTGCCAAAAGCTTCCGCCCTTCCTCTTCGGAGATGCACCTTTGAAGGACTCCGGTAGTGCTTTTCTTATAAAGCTCTCCCTCGTGGACCTTGTAGGCTTTAGATCGCCGCACTATGCAGCATGCCTCATTTTGGTCCTGGGTTAGTTCCTGCCTGGTTAGGTAGGCCAGGAATGGTTCTGTCCACGGGGCGATGACGGCCATTATTACATGGGTTGAAGGTGTTATTTTGATGGCAGAGCCTCCGATTGTGTCAGAGTGTTCGGTATCTGGGGTTGTGGCCAGGTCCGGACTATTGTTGCCGGTGTCCCCTTCCCATACCACGGATGGTTCAAACAGTTTTTCCAGGAAGATGTTAGGTGGGACAGGGTCGCGTTTAGCGCCGATACGGGCGAGGATGTCCACCGCCTGGTTGTTTTCCTGAGCCACATGGTGAAATTCAAGCCCCTTGAACCGAGCTGACATTTTGAGGACGGTGTTGTGATATGCCGCTATTTTCGGATCCTTGGCATCGAAGTCTCCATTTATTTGGGATATTGCGAGGTTCGAGTCCCCACGCACCTCCAGGCGTTGAATTCCCATGGAAACTGCCATCCGGAGACCGTGTAACAGGGCCTCGTATTCGGCTGTGTTGTTGCAGTCTGTATATAGTATTTGGAGTATGTATTGCACTGTATCTCCGGTGGGAGACATCAAGACGACGCCAGCCCCCAGACCAGCTAGCATTTTAGAGCCGTCGAAGTGCATGATCCAATTGGAGTATGCGTCATACTCTTTAGGGAGTTCGGCTTCTGTCCATTCGGCTATGAAATCAGCCAGTACTTGCGACTTAATGGCTCGCTGTGGTTTATATGTTATGTCGAATGGGAGGAGCTAGATAGCCCATTTGGCAATCCGGCCCGTGGCATCGCGGTTGTTTATTATGTCGTTGAGTGGTACTTCGGAGGCCACCGTAATTGAACACTCTTGAAAGTAGTGTCGTAATTTCCGGGATGCCATGAATACCGCGTATGCTATCTTTTGATAATGTGGGTACCGTGATTTGCATGGAGTGAGGACGGTGGATACATAATATACCGCTTTTGAAGTGGGAATTTATGTCCGTCCATCTCTTGTTCCACGACGAGCACTGCGCTTATAACTTGGTGAGTTGCCGCTATATATAATAGCATTGGTTTGCCAACATTTGGCGCCGCCAAGATTGGGTTGGTGGCCAGGATGGCTTTTATTTCTTCCAGTCCGGCCATGGCTGCGTCCGTCCACTTGAAATGTTCGGTGCGTCGAAGAAGGCGATAAAGGGGGAGTGCCTTTTCTCCTAGTCAGGAGATAAAGCGGCTTAAAGCCGCCACACATCTAGTTAACTTCTGGATTTGCTTGAGGTTAGTTGGTATAGCCAACTGCGACAGAGCCCAGATTTTGGCCGGATTTGCTTCAATTCCTCTGCTGGAGACGATAAAGCCTAGGGGCTTTCCGGCGGGTACGCCAAAACGCATATTTCTGGATTGAGCTTAATGTCGTATGTTCGGAGATTGTCGAGCGTGAGCCTCAAGTCGTCTATTAAGTAGTCGACGTGTCTGGTTTTAACGACCACATCATCGACGTATGTCTCCACTGTTTTGTCGATCTTCTTTTTCAGACATGTCTGAATCATGCGCTGATACGTCACGCCGGCGTTTTTGAGCCCGAAGGGCATTGTGTTAAAATATAAGGGGCCGTATGGAGTGATAAATGCTATTGTGGCTTCGTCGGACTCCGCCATCTTAATTTGGTGGTAACCGGAGTATGCGTCGAGGAAGCACAATGAGCCGTGTCCTGTGGTAGCGTCGATAATTTGATCGATGCGAGGGAGGGGGAAGGGATCCTTTGGGCAAGCCTTATTAAGGTCCTTGAAGTCGACGCATAGGCGCCAGGATTTGTCCTTCTTTGGCACCATCACCAGTTTTGCTAGCCAGTCCGGATGCTTTATCTCTCTAATGAATCCGGCCTCCAGTAATTTGGCTAGCTCTTCTCCCATGGCTTGTCGCTTAGGTTCGGAGAAACGCCGGAGAGTCTGCTTGACCGGCTTGAATCCTTTTAGAATGTTAAAGCTATGCTCGGCCAGGCTGCGTGGGATTCCTAGCATGTCTGAAGGATGCCAGGCGAATATGTCCCAATTCTCGCGCAGGAACTCCCGTAGTGCGGCGTCTACGGCGGGATTTAGCTGTGTCCCAATGGACGTTGTTTTTGTGGGGTCCGTTGGATGGACTTGGAATTTGACTATTTCATCCGCTGGTTTAAAGGAGGTGGACTTCGATCTTTTGTCTAGTATCACGTCGTCCCTGTCCACTGTGGAGCGCAGCGCGGTTAATTCCACTGCCACAAGGGCTTCGGATAATGCCTCGAGGGCCAGTGCGGCTATTTTGTTCTCGGCGCGGAGTGCTATGTCCGGATCACTAGCTAGAGTGATGATTCCATTGGGCCCGGGCATTTTGAGCTTCATGTACCCGTAATGGGGTATGGCTTGAAAAATCATGAATGCATGCCGCCCTAGAAGGGCGTGGTATCTGCTACTAAACGGGGCCACTTGGAATGTGATTTCTTCGGACCTGTAATTCTCTGAGTGTCGAATACCACATCTAGTGTGATTTTCCCAGCGCAATGTGCGTCCTGACTGGGATGATTCCTTGGAAGGTCGTGCTTCTTTGCTCAATACGGTTGTTGTCTAGTTCCATTTTTTGAAGAGTCTCCTCATAAATGAGATTTAATCCGCCGCCGCCGTCCATGAGTACTTTAGTGAGCCGAAAGCCGTCCACAATTGTACTGAGGACCAAAGCGACTGGTGCTCGGGCTGTTCGGAATTTAGGTTCGTCACTGGCATTGAAAGTGATAGCCGTGTCGCTCCATGGATTTATTGCTGCCACGTGGCAGACTTCGGCAAGGCTACGGAGTGTTCGCTTACGTCTATTATTTGAGGCGAAGGTCTCGAAGACTGGCAATACTGTATTGTTATCCATGGGAAGGTGCTCTGGGGTGTTTTGGATGAGGAGATCCTCACCGCTCTTGGCCACCTGCCGGAGTACCCAACATGCTCTAAGGCTATGTGTGGGTATGGTATCCGCTGTACTATGAATTTTGCAGGGCCCGTTAAGCCATCCCTCCAATACGGTTCCATGCCCTGTAGTTGGCTTTTGCTTCTTTGTAATTGAGTCGGGTGACTTATGAGAGTGCACCCTTTTAGTTCGGACTGGGGGTTTTGTCAGAACCGGATTGTCCCAAAATTGTGTTTGGGTTTTCCAGGTGCTTTCCATTGCACAGTATTTTCGTACTATGGCCGCCAAGTCAGCGAAGTGTGCTATGTCACGGCGACTGTCGGTGTCAAAACCGGCGGATCTCGGGTAGGGGGTCCCGAACTGTGCGTCTAGGCCGGATGGTAACAGGAGGCAAGGGACACGAAGTTTTACCCAGGTTTGGGCCCTCTCGATGGAGGTAAAACCCTATGTCCTGCTTGATTAATATTGATGATATGGGTAGTACAAGAGTAGATCTACCACGAGATCAGAGAGGCTAAACCCTAGAAGCTAGCCTATGGTATGATTGTTGATGTGTATGTTGTATATGTTCTATCGACTAGCCTGGCCCTGGTTTATATAATGCACCAGAGGCCTAGGTTAACAAGAGTCCTAGCCGAATACGCCGGTGGAGAGAAGTCCTTGTCTTGATCGCCAAGTCTTTGTGGAATCTTCCTTGTATGCGGCAGCTGTTCGAACTGGCCCATGAGTATACAGCCATGGGGGGCCTCGGCCCAATCTAATAGAACGGGAGACGACGTGGTGAGTACCCCCTAGTCCAGGACACCGTCAGTATCCCCCTGAACCGGTCTTCAAGTTAGGGACGCTCCTCGATTCTTCCGAACTGTTCTTCATCTTCGGTCGTCGGTCTTGAAAACTGGTTCAACAAATCTTCTTTATCTTCGATCTTGAGGATCGCCGAAATGCATTCGACGAGTTTACACGTCGGGTATCCGAGGAGCCCCTTTAAGTTTTCGGCCTTTACCAATGCCTTGTTATTTTTATGCCACACCTCGGGTTTGAAGTTCTTCCCGGGCGGCAGAGTCCTCTTGCGTCCGAGCTCCAATGCCGGACTATATTCGAGGTATCTTTTGCAACCGAGCACTAATGCCGGACCGCTTCCCAGCTCTAACGCCGGAATGTATCCGAGCTCCAACGCCGGACTATGTATCCAAGCTCCAACGCCGGACTATGTATCCGAACTCCAACGCCGGACCGTATATCCGAGCTCCAACGCCGGACTGTATCCGAGCTCCAACACCGGACTATATCCGAGGTGTCGTAAATCACCTTGCTTCAAAGGAGTTTAGCCGAGCTTAATGCTGGAAATGCCCTCTATGGAGCCAGCCACTAGCGCCCGAGCTTTATGCCGGGCTGCTTCCGAGGTGGTGCACCACCCCGAATGTGGGCCGATTTTTGTGAATATTTTTTATTGGTGCAATTTATTCTCTGCCGAGATATATAGCCAGTAGCCCTCAAGGTGTGTATCAGTCTAAAACCCGAGATGCACCTGAAGGATGACGTAAGACCGCTGATCCTAGTAGCCGCTGAGACTCAGGTTGATTTGCAAAATCGGCCTGAGGATCAAGTCCAAGCTCGGCAGAATACTTTGGGACACTAAAAGCGGCGTTCTTAGTCCTCGAGACTCAGGTTGGGTGCGGCCGACCAACCTGAGGATCAAAATCTCCTCGGAAACTATATTGCACATAAAATTTTCTGCATTGGACAAGCAATGCAGTAGCCCCCGAGACACTGGTCGGGTGGCAACACCAGATCAGGGGATCGATGTGCCCTTTTAATATTTGTAAATAATAAGCTCGAAGCCCAGTAGCCCCCGAGCCTTAATGCAGGCACGGGTGGCCGAATTAAGGATCAATATCCATAGTAAAATCACAAATTATGTGTAATGACTCTATGTATCCATGTACTTTACGTCATTAATGCTCAGATCCGCATTGTACAAAACTTTGTTGACCGACCATCAACTTCCACCTCCTCGGCCAGTAGTCGAGGAGTGTTTGTCCTACTTTATAAAGCCTTTATGAGGGCAAACATTTACAACAAACAAGGCAATCTGGCCATACAGTTTTATAAACAAAGGTACGCAGAGAGTTATATTACTGTTTAACAGAAGAAATGTCTTCCAAAGAAAATAGTCCCGCTATCGGTTCCTTTCTTTGGGTTGTCATGCTAAGCATGATAATTAAACCTCAGCTCTAATGTAAGAGCAAAATATTGAGGATTTAGTTTGGGAGGCCAGTTAATAGCCGGTAGTGTTCGGCGACAGTTGGGGTCAAGCCGTAAACACTTCGGCCAATGTTATGAACGGCCCATCATTTAACATAGTCATCGGATCGCTGACCAGTTTACGCTTATTGTGAAAGTCAGTTTTCGGCTTTCTCCACTGAGGTGCTTAACCATGTGAGCTGGAAGCACAACCACAGTGGTTCTCCCTTTGCATGCCTAGCCGAACAAAACGGAACGTAGGAAGCAAGTGCAGGAGCCGGGCAACCCAACTATTGACCGAAGACACAATTCGAAACCGATGCATATATAGCAATATCTGAGAATGTTTTTGCCGAATCCTTAAAGGTGTCCGGTGTTGCACTGCGAGACTAATGCTGGAAAAGCACAAATAGTTTAAAAGTGCCAAAAAGCTTGGAAAACCAAGAAACGTCAGTAAAAACATGACGTCCGAACAATATCAAGTGTTCGGTGCCAATCCGAAAGTTGGTCTTAGAAAAAAGAAGTGCTTCTGTCGTGTTTTAACATGATACATCCTATCTCAAGAGTTCGAGCGGGTCAGCCTATGGCTTCAACCTCCTATCCCGAGGGCGGAGTACTTACCATCAGGCCAGTTTAGCAAACTAAACTCTAGCGGCTTTGAGAGAGAAATTAGGCTCCCCGGCTAGTGACCGCACACTCGTGTCGAAAAAAGGAGTGATAAATAATAATAATAATAAAACTTTGCAATGACTAAGAAGAAGAACACTTATTATAAAATGGCTCAAATAAACATAAGAGCCCCAACGTGACTTGGGTAGAAGAATGATTGCATGTACCGAAGTACTTATATCATATCTATGTTCAACCAAACTTTAAACGCGTCATAACCGACCATCAGCTTCTCCCTCTTCGGTCAAGGACCAAAAAGTGTTATGTACTCCATCGGTCGAGAATATCGATGGTGTTTCCAATAACCAGGCAATCAGGCCATAAGGCTGTAACAGACAAAGCGCACGCAGGGAACTTATGCTATATTACCGTGAAGTGTAAGAAGCATCTTCGAAGAAAATAATACCCCCACCGATACCTTTCTTCGGTGCTCATTGTTATTATGAGACTTGTGGAATAGATTTTTTGTACTCATGAGTTCCGTTGTGTGCCGACCATCATTGAAAACAATAAGAGCGCTAGCTTTCGGCTTCACCCAGTCTGAGGTCCGGCTCAGGCGACCCGATCGTGACAATCGCAGAGGTGCTCCCTTTACTCCCTAGCCGAACAATTGGGAATGTAGGGGTAAACACAGGAGCGAGGCAACCCAGCTTGCAAATCGCTTAAGTCAATATGGTGCATATTGTGGCGTAATACACGAACAAGGAACGAAGTCGTACAAGTATAATCATATGCAAGTGGAAAAGCTTCATGAAGGAAGCCCCCAAATGAATTGGGTATTTGAATTTATGTGTCGCAAACAAAGTTTGGACAAGGAAATTTTTTTACAAGCAACTATTTTCCAAAAAAGTATAATGCTTGGTCGAAACGAACACAAGTTAGAAATTAAAGCTTTGAGTATGAAAGCGACTTAGCTGGTTAATGTGTTCGGTATTGATGACGCGGTCCAAGCTTGATGCGGGGCAAGGTTCCATCCCCCAAGCTGGTCCCAAGGTGGCGGAGCGGAGAGCTCGACACGCCGAAGTGGTGACATAGCACGGTCAATGCAGACCGACAGAGTGACGCCGAAGTCCCCGGATCATTTTCCTGTGCACAAAAAATAGTGCAAACCGGAGATAATAGTAATAATGATAATTAAAAAAAATCTTTGCATAATAAATAATTTATGCAAAGTGAGTAATAAAAGAAATATGGCCTGGCGCCAAAGTCAATGTCGATGCAGGGCGTCGGCCTGATGCGGTGAAGGCGTGGCAAAGCCTAAATTCACAGGTCGGTCCGAGCTCCGGATGCGGCGTACGCCGGACTACGTACGGAAACTGACCGAACCACCATGCGACTGTTGTTAATGCGGCCACCATTTGGTAGACCTGTGTACATATGATGGACAAACCAGAGTAATAATTCCTTCGGAAAAATGAACCCAAACAAGCAAAAAATACTGGGATTGATAGCACCTGGTTTATTTGTTGTAGCAATCCGAAGGAAGGTGATTCCCAAAATTGGGACTCGCTCCGCACACCCATTGCCTGATGGGCGATAAAACGACGGCATGGCAATGCTGGTAAAGGTTGGCTCGCCGAGGCAAAGCCCTCGGCCCAGCTAACGTGACGGAGCTGATCGGCTAGTGACGCTGAAGTGTCCGGAGTAGGTTGATGAAGAGATGGCGAAGCCCCCGGTCCAGCCGAGATGTCGAAGCCTCGATGTCAGCCGATGAGTCGAAGTAGGTCGACGTGATGGACACCATCTTGAAGAAGTAATAGTGCGGCCCTGTCGATGCAGGTCGTGACGTGGTCGATGTCGGCTTGATGAAGCGACCGTGCGGCGATGCCGATATGCCCGCTCCGTGTAATTCTTGGGGCGGCGATGTTGGTGATGATTTATCCTTCGCGATGCCGGACTCTTGTTCGGCTTGCCGAGATGATGATCCGAAGAAGTTGAGCTCGGCTCAACAAAGTGACACCGTGTCTAGCGCAGGTCGGCAGCCTGGAGTAATATTGCTGGACTGGTTTGACACCAGCATGATGTTGAAGATCATGTTCAAAAGATCTTAAAGTTAGTGGGATGTGTTCGGGAACAAAACACAATTCCCCATACAAAACTTCCTTCGAAAGGGATGTCCGAAATCCCGTTCATAAAAAAGATGAACTTGGGTCAGATTCGTTTTTGCGCAGAAAACAGATCCGAAAAGCGATGCACTAATCGGAAGGTTCCGGGAGTTTGGACGGTCGGATCGAGCTAAAATTTTGATAGGTGGTAGAGATAGGAATTCCGCAGCCGATAACGGTTGGATCTTCCAAAGGACGTCCGAGCTAGAAGCTGGACACCACGCCCTAAACTCATCCAAATTCCCGTCAAGATTTGACACGGCTCCGGTATATCATGGATTGCCAGAGATTCCTCCATCGGAACTCGACTAAATTTTCCAGGGTTGTTGTAGACTCAATTCCGCACAATCCCACCAAAGCGATCGTCAAAGCGATACTCGATGAGGTGGTGGCGGCAGATACGAGTTCATTGTCCAGAATAACAGCACAGTCGCTTGAGGGCAATGTTGACGTTGAGCCCCCAAGCTCCATGGATGATTCTCCATGATCTTGATAGAGATCGGAGTTGATGTTTGATGAAGGCCCTCGTCCGAACATGGTGATCCGAACACGGGGCGCAGTTCTTGGTCGAACCAAGGTGACCAGTCGAGCTGGTGATGAAGATGCCAAAGTCGCAGTTGATCTGCAGGCGAGCCATCGATCCTTTTGTTGATCACACAGCGGAACTCTCAATGAAAGCACCAATGTCGGTGTCAAAACCGGCGGATCTCGGGTAGGGGGTCCCGAACTGTGCGTCTAGGCCGGATGGTAACAGGAGGCAAGGGACACGAAGTTTTACCCAGGTTCGGGCCCTCTCGATGGAGGTAAAACCCTACGTCATGCTTGAGTAATATTGATGATATGGGTATTACAAGAGTAGATCTACCACGAGATCAGAGAGGCTAAACCCTAGAAGCTAGCCTATGTATGATTGTTGATGTGTATGTTGTATATGTTCTATCGACTAGCCTGGCCCTGGTTTATATAATGCACCAGAGGCCTAGGTTAACAAGAGTCCTAGCCGAATACGCCGGTGGGGAGAAGTCCTTGTCTTGATCGCCAAGTCTTTGTGGAATCTTCCTTGTATGCGGCAGCTGTCCGAACTGGCCCATGAGTATACGGCCATGGGGGGCCTCGGCCCAATCTAATAGATCGGGAGACGACGTGGTGAGTACCCCCTAGTCCAGGACACCGTCAGCGACTTATGGCGTTGAGGATTCCCTTATCCGTGCAATTGTTGCAAAAGAACGAAATTGTGTCTTCCTCGCGACAGTCCTTGACCTTGTTCATTACAAGGAGGAATCTGGCCCAATAGTGATGTACTGTCTCTTGGGGCGCTTGCCTAATGTGGGAAAGATCGCTTGTATCTGGGTGGGTGGGTCGATTTAAGTCCAGACCTTGACCCAATCTGAGATCCCGGGGCAGGGGAGTTTCCGATCTTAGGAGTTCGGGCTCCGGGATGTTGCCCCGCGGGTTCGGTATGCGGCCTGATTGTAGGTTCAGGGTTGGGGCGATGTCCTCCCGTGAGCGGGTATCTGGCTCGGAAAGCTCGGGAATCCAGACATAGTTCGTTGATACGTCTCCGTTGTATCTATAATTTTTGATTGTTCCATACCAATATTCTACAACTTTCATATACTTTTGGCAACTTTTTATACTATTTTTGGGACTAACATATTGATCCAGTGCCCAGTGCCAGTTCCTGTTTGTTGCATGTTTTTTGTTTCGCAGAATATCCATATCAAACGGAGTCCAAATGGGATAAAAACTGACGGAGATTTTTTTTGGAATATATATGATTTTTGGGAAGAAAAATCCACGCGAGACGGTGCCTGAGGTGGCCACGAGGCAGGGGGCGCGCCTGCCCCCCTGGGCGCGCCCCTGACCCTCGTGGGCCACACGTAAGGCGGTTGATGCCCTTCTTTCGCCGCAAGAAAGCTAATATCCGGATAGAGATCGTGTTAAAATTTCAGCCCAATCGAAGTTACGTATGTCCGGGAATATAAGAAACGGTGAAAGGGAAGAATCTGGAAACGCGGAAACAGAGAGAGACAGAGAAACAGATCCAATCTCGGAGGGGCTCTCGCCCCTCCCATGCCATGGAGGTCAAGGACCAGAGGGGAAACCCTTCTCCCATCTAGGGAGGAGGTCAATGAAGAAGAAGATGAAGGGGCCCCCTCTCCCCTTCTCTTCCGGTGGCGCCGGAATGCTGTCGTGGCCATCATCATCATCACCGTGATCTACACCAACACCTCCGCCATCTTCACCAACATCTCCATCACCTTCCCCCCTCTACCTACAGCGGTCCACTCTCCCGCAACCCGCTGTACCCTCTACTTGAACATGGTGCTTTATGCTTCATATTATTATCCAATGATGTGTTGCCATCCTATGATGTCTGAGTAGATTTTCGTTGTCCTATCGGTGGTTGATGAATTGCTATGATTGATTTAATTTGCTTGTGGTTATGTTGTTGTCCTTTGGTGCCCATCATATGAGCGCACGCGTGGATCACACCATAGGGTTAGTTGTATGTTGATAGGACTATGTATTGGAGGGCAAGAGTGACAGAAGCTTCAACCTAGCATAGAAATTGATGCATACAGGATTGAAGGGGGACCAATATATCTTAATGCTATGGTTGGGTTTTTCCTTAATGAACATTAGTAGTTGCGGATGCTTGCTAATAGTTCCAATCATAAGTGCATAGAATTTCAAGTCAGGGATGACATACTAGCAGTGGCCTTTCCCACATAATACTTGCTATCGGTCTAGTAAAGTAGTCAATTGCTTAAGGGGCAATTTCACAACTCCTACCACCACTTTTCCACACTCGCTAAATTTACTTTATTGCTTCTTTACTTACAACAGACCCTAATTTTTATTTACTTGCTCTTTATTATCTTGCAAACCTATCCAACAACACCTACAAAGTACTTCTAGTTTCATACTTGTTCTAGGTAAAGCGAACGTCAAGCGTGCGTAGAGTTCTATCGGTGGTCGATAGAACTTGAGGGAATATTTGTTATACCTTTAGCTCCTCGTTGGGTTCGACACTCTTAGTTATCGAAAACTGTTGCGATCCCCTATACTTGTGGGTTATCATTCATCCTCGGGATAGAGGAAGAATCGCCGTGTTGCTCCTCCACCACCGCTATCTGATGGGTGACCGGGGAGAGTTAATCTCCCTTTGGTCGGGTTTAAACCCGATCCGATCGTAGTCCATAGCGACTCCCAGAGCGGCGATGTGATCCAAGAGCTCGTTCAAAGAGGAGAGCTCCATTGGATCCATCTGCTCGGTGAATTTTGAGCCGATGTGGAGGCTATTTTCAATGACCCGAGAAGTCATCATCGGCGCAGCGGCCGAGCGGGCGGTCATGACGAAGCTGCCTAGTCAAAGAGTTTGGCCTACAGCCAGGGCTCCCCCAGAGGTGATGTTGTCCTTGACAACGAGACGAGCCATCCCCCCTTATGATGACGACACAGTGGAACTCTCAATGAAAGCACCAATGTCGGTGTCAAAACCGGCGGGTCTCGGGTAGGGGGTCCCGAACTATGCGTCTTAAGGCGGATGGTAACAGGAAGCAGGGGACATGATGTTTACCCAGGTTCGGGCCCTCTTGATGGAGGTAACACCCTACGTCCTGCTTGATTGTTCTTGATGATATGAGTATTACAAGAGTTGATCTACCACGAGATCGTAGAGGCTAAACCCTAGAAGCTAGCCTATGCTATGATTGTATGTTGTCCTACGGACTAAACCCTCCGGTTTATATAGACACCGAAGGGGGCTAGGGTTACACACAGTCGGTTACAAGGGAGGAGATCTACATATCCGTATTGCCTAGCTTGCCTTCCACGCCAAGGAGAGTCCCATCTAGACACGGGACGAAATCTTCAATCTTGTATCTTCATAGTCCAACAGTCCGGCCAAAGGATATAGTCCAGCTGTCCGGAGACCCCCTAATCCAGGACTCCCTCAATGGAGGAGGTCGGCCGGCCCTAGTGGCGCCCAAGGAGAGGAGGAATCCTCCTCCTAGTAGGAGTAGGATTCATCCTTTCCTAGTCCTACTAGGAAGAGGGAAGGGGGAAGGAAAGAGAGGGAGAGGGAAAGAGGGGGCCACGCCCCCTCCCCTAGTCCTATTCAGACTCCCCTTGGGGAGCGCACCACCTCCTGGGCTGCTGCCCTCTCTCTCCCATAAGACCCACTAAGGCCCAATACTTCCCCGGGGGGTTCCGGGAACCCCTCCGACACTCCGGTTTTCTACGAAATCACCTGGAACACTTCCGGTGTCTGAATATAGCCATCCAATATATCGATCTTTATGTCTCGACCATTTTGAGACTCCTCGTCATATTCATGATCATATCCCAGACTTCAAACTACCTTCGGTACATCCTAACACATAAACTCATAACACTAATCATCACCGAACGTTAAGCGTGCGGACCCTACGGGTTCGAGAACTATGTAGACATGACTGAGACTCATCTCCAATCAATAACCAATAACGGAACCTAGATGCCCATATTGGTTCCTACATATTCTACAAAGATCTTTATTGGTCAAACCGCATAACAACATACGTTGTTCCCTCTGTCATCGGTATGTTACTTCCTCGAGATTTGATCATCGGTATCTCAATACCTAGTTCAATCTAGTTACTGGCAAGTCTCTTTACTTGTTCTGTAATGCATCATCCCGCAACTAACTCATTAGTCACATTGCTTGCAAGGCTTATAGTGATGTGCATTACTGAGAGGGCCCAGAGATACCTCTCCGACAATCGGAGTGATAAATCCTAATCTCGATCTATGCCAACTCAAAAAGTACCATCGGAGACACCTGTAGAGCACCTTTATGATCAACCAGTTACGTTGTGACGTTTGGTAGCACACAAAGTGTTCCTCCGGTATTCGGGAGTTGCATAATCTCATAGTCATAGGAACATGTATAAGTCATGAAGAAAGCAATAGCAATATACTAAATGATCAAATGCTAAGCTAACATAATGGGTCAAGTCAATCACATCATTATCTAATGGTGTGATCCTGTTAATAAAATGACAAATCATGTCTATGGTTTGGAAACATAACAATCATTGATTCAACGAGCTGGTCAAGTAGAGGCAAACTAGTGACAATCTGTTTGTCTATGTATTCACACATGTACTAAGTTTCCGGTTAATACAATTCTAGCATGAATAATAAACATTTATCATGATATAAGGAAATATAAATAACAACTTTATTATTGCCTCTAGGGCATATTTCCTTTAGTCTCCCACTTGCACTAGAGTCAATAATCTAGATTACACAGTAATGATTCTAACACCCATGGAGTCTTGGTGCTGATCATGTTTTGCTCGTGAGAGGCTTAGTCAATGGGTCTACAACATTCAGATCCGTATGTATCTTGCAAATCTCTATGTCTCCCTCCTTGACTTGATCACAGATGGAATTGAAGCATCTCTTGATGTGCTTGGTTCTCTTGTGTAATCTGGATTCCTTTGCCAAGGCAATTGCACCAGTATTGTCACAAAAGATTTCCATTGGACCTGATGCACTAGGTATGACACCTAGATCGGATATGAACTCCTTCATCCAGACTCCTTCATTTGCTGCTTCTGAAGCAGCTATGTATTCCGCTTCACACGTAGATCCCACCACGACGCTCTGCTTGGAACCGCACCAACTGACAGCTCCACCATTTAATAAAAACACGTATCCGGTTTGTGACTTAGAGTCATCCAGATCAGTGTCAAAGCTTGCATTGACATAACCATTTACGACAAGCTCTTTGTCACCTCCATATACGAGAAACATATCCTTAGTCCTTTTTAGGTATTTCTGGATATTCTTGACCGATGTCCAGTGATCCACTCCTGGATTACTTTCATACCTCCCCGCTAAACTGATAGCAAGGCACACATCAGGTCTGGTACATAGCATTACATACATGATAGAGCCTATGGCTGAAGCATAGGGAACACCTTTCATTTTCTCTCTATCTTCTGCATTGGTCAGGCATTGAGTCTGACTCAACTTCACATATTGTAACACAGGCAAGAACCCTTTCTTTGCTTGATCCATTTTGAACTTCTTTGAAACTTTATCAAGGTATGTGCTCTGTGAAAGTCCAGTTAAGCATCTTGATCTATCTCTATAGATCTTGATGATTAATATATAAGCAGCTTTATCGAGGTATTTCATTGAAAAACTTTTATTCAAGTATCCTTTTATGCTATCCAGAAATTCTATATCATTTCCAATCAACAATATGGCATCCACATATAATATTAGAAATGCTATAGAGCTCCCATTCACTTTCTTGTAAATACAGGCTTCTCCAAAAGTCTGTATAAAACCATATGCTTTTGATCACACTATCAAAACGATTATTCCAACTCTGAGATGCTTGCACCAGTCCATAAATGGATCGCTGGAGTTCGCACACTTTGTTAGCATCCTTTGGATTGATAAAACCTTCAGGTTACATCATATACAACTCTTTTTCCAGAAATCCATTCAGGAATGCAGTCTTTACATCCATTTGCCAAATTTCATAATCACAAAATGCAGCAATTGCAAACATGATTTGGACGGACTTAAGAATCGCTACAGGTGAGAAAGTCTCATCGTAGTCAACTCCTTGAACTTGTTGAAAACCTTTCGCAACAAGTCGAGCTTTGTAGACAGTAACATTACCATCAGCGTATGTCTTCTTCTTGAATATCCATTTATTCTCGATGGCTTGCCGACCATCGGGCAAGTCAACCAAAGTCCACACTTTGTTCTCATACATGGATCCCATCTCAAATTTCATGGCCTCAAGCCATTTTGCGGAATCTGGGCTCATCATCGCTTACTCATAGTTTGTAGGTTTGTCATGGTCAAGTAACATGACCTCCAGAACAGGATTACCGTACCACTCTGGTGTGGATCTTACTCTGGTTGACCTACGAGGTTCAGTAGTAACTTGATCTGAAGTTACATGATCATCATCATTAGCTTCCTCACTAATTGGTGTAGGAGTCACAGGAATAGATTTCTATGATGAACTACTTTCCAATAAGGGAACAGGTACACTTACCTCATCAAGTTCTACTTTCCTCCTACTCACTTCTTTCGAGAGAAACACCTTCTCTAGAAAGGATCCATCCTTAGCAACGAATATCTTGCCTTTGGATCTGTGATAGAAAGTGTACCCAGCTGTCTCCTTTGGGTATCCTATGAAGACACATTTCTCCGATTTGGGTTCGAGCTTATCAGGTTGAAGTTTCTTTACATAAGCATCGCAACCCCAAACTTTAAGAAATGACAACTTTGGTTTCTCGCCAAACCATAGTTCATAAGGAGTCGTCTCAACAGATTTTGATGGTGCCTATTTAACGTGAATGCAGTTGTCTCTAAAGCATAACCCCAAAACGATAGCGGTAAATTAGTAAGAGACATCATAGATCGCACCATATCTAGTAAAGTACGATTACAACATTCAGACACACCATTACGCTATGGTGTTCTGGGTGGTGTGAGTTGTGAAACTATTCCACATTGTTTCAAATGAAGACCAAACTCATAACTCAAATATTCTCCTCCACGATCAGATCGTAGAAACTTTATTTTCTTGTTACGATGATTTTCCACTTCACTCAGAAAATAATGATACCCGCCACGAGCCTCAACATTCATCGGACCACATACATCAATATGTATGATTTCCAACAAATCTGTTGCTCGCTCCATTGTTCCGGAGAATGGAGTTTTAGTCATCTTGCCCATTAGGCGTGGTTCGCAAGTACCAAGTGATTGATAATCAAGTGATTCTAAAAGTCCATCGGAATGGAGTTTCTTCATGCGCTTTACATCAATATGACCCAAATGGCAGTGCCACAAATAAGTTGCACTATCATTATCAACTTTGCATCTTTTGGCTTCAATATTATGAATATGTGTATCACTACTATCGAGATTTAATATAAACAGACTACTCTTCAAGGGTGCATGACCATAAAAGATATTACTCATATAAATAGAACAACCATTATTCTCTGATTTAAATGAATAACCGTCTCGCATCAAACAAGATCCAGATATAATGTTCATGCTCAACGCTGGTACCAAATAACAATTATTCGGGTCTAAAACTAATCCTGAAGGTAGATGTAGAGGTAGCGTGCCGACTGCGATCACATTGACTTTGGAACAATTTCCCACGCGCATCATCACCTCGTCCTTAGCTAATCTTTGCTTAATCTATAATCCATGTTTTGAGTTGCAAATATTAGCAACAGAACCGGTATCAAATACCCAGGCACTACTGCGAGCATTAGTAAGGTACACATCGATAACATGTATATCACATATACCTTTGTTCACTTTGCCATCCTTCTTATCCGCCAAATACTTGGGGCAGTTCCGCTTCCAGTGACCAGTCCGTTTGAAGTAGAAGCACTCAGTCTCAGGCTTAGGTCCAGACTTGGGTTTCTTCACTTGAGCAGCAACTTGCTTGTCATTCTTCTTGAAGTTCCCCTTCTTCCCTTTACCCTTTTTCTTGAAACTGGTGGTCTTGTTGACCATCAACACTTGATGCTCCTTCTAGATTTCTACCTCTGCAGCCTTTAGCATTGCGAAGAGCTCGGGAACTGTCTTATCCATCCATTGCATGTTATAGTTCATCACGAAGCTTTTGTAGCTTGGTGGCAGTGATTGAAGAATTCTGTCAATGACACTATCATCTGTAAGATTAACTCCCAATTGAATCAAGTGATTGTTATACCCAGACATTTTGATTCTATGTTCACTAACAGAACTATTCTCCTCCATCTTGCAGCTATAGAACTTATTGGAGACTTCATATCTCTCAATCCGGGCATTTGCTTGAAATATTGACTTCAACTCCTGGAACATCTCATATGCTCCATGACGTTCAAAACATCGTTGAAGTCCCGGTTCTAAGCCGTAAAGCATGGCACACTGAAGTATCGAGTAGTCATCAGCTTTGCTCTGTCAGACGTTCATAACATCTGGCGTTGCTCCTGCAGTAGGTTTGGCACCTAGCGGTGCTTCCAGGATGTAATTCTTCTGTGCAGCAATGAGGATAATCCTCAAGTTATGGACCCAGTCCGTGTAGTTGCTACCATCATCTTTCAACTTAGCTTTGTCTAGGAACACATTAAAATTCAACAGAACAACAACACTGGCCATCTATCTACAACAACATGGATATGCAAAATACTATCAGGTACTAAGTTCATGATAAATTAAAGTTCAATTAATAAAATTACTTAAGAACTCCCACTTAGATAGACATCCCTCTAATCATCTAAGTGATCACGTGATCCATATCAACTAAACCATGTCCGATCATCACGTGAGATGGAGTAGTTTTCAATGGTGAATATCACTATGTTGATCATATCTACTATATGATTCACGGTCGACCTTTCGGTCTCAGTGTTCCGAGGCCATATCTGCATATGCTAGGCTTGTCAAGTTTAATCCGCGTATTCCGCATGTGCAAAACTGGCTTGCACCCGCTGTATGTGAACGTAGAGCTTATCACACCCGATCATCACGGGGTGTCTCGGCACGACGAACTTTCGCAACGGTGCATACTCAGGGAGAACACTTGTACCTTGAAATTTAGTGAGAGATCATCTTATAATGCTACCGTCGATCTAAGAAAAATAAGATGCATAAAGGATAAACATCACATGCAATCAATATAAGTGATATGATATGGCCATCATCATCTTGTGCCTTTGATCTCCATCTCCAAAGCACCATCATGATCACCATCATCATCGGCGCGACACCTTGATCTCCATCGTAGAATCATTGTCGTCTCGCCAACTATTGCTTCTACGACTATTGTTGCCGCTTAGTGATAAAGTAAAGCAATTACATGGTGATTGCATTTCATACAATAAAGCGACAACCATATGGCTCCTGCCAGTTGCCGATAACTCTGTTACAAAACATGATCATCTCATACAATAAAATTTAGCATCATGTCTTGACCATATCACATCACAACGTGCCCTATAAAAAACAAGTTAGACATCCTCTACTTTGTTGTTGCAAATTTTACGTGGCTGCTACGGGCAGAGCAAGAACCGTTCTTACCTACGCATCAAAAAACCACAACACGGTATAGTGATTGCTTTTTGATCTTCAGAAAGAAACTTGTTCATTGAATCTGATTCAACTAAAGTTGGAGAAACTGACACCCACCAGCCACCTGTGTGCGAAGCACATCAGTAGAACCAGTCTCGCATAAGCATATGCGTAATGTCGGTCTGGGCCGCTTCATCTAACAATACCACCAAATCAAGAATCAACTAGTGACTGCAAGCAATATGTATATACCCACGCCCACAACTCCTTTGTGTTCTACTCGTGCATATAACATCTATGCATAAACCTGGCTCGGATGCCACTGTCGGGAAACGTAGTTATTTCAAAAAAATCCTACGCACACACAAGATCATGGTGATGCATATCAATGAGAGGGGGGAGTGTTGTCCACGTACCCTCATAGATCGTAAGAGGAAGCGTTATGACAACGCGGTTGATGTAGTCGTACGTCTTCACGATCGACCGATCCTAGTACCGAACGTACGCACCTCCATGATCTGCACACATTCGCCTCGGTGACGTCCCATGAACTCACGATCCAGTAGAGCTTCAAGGGAGAGATTCATCAGCACGACGGCGTGATGACGGTGATGATGAAGTTACTGACGCAGAGCTTCGCCTAAACACTGCAACGATATGACCAAGGTAGAATATGGTGGAGGGGGCACCGCACACGGCTTGGGACAATCAAATTGTGTGTTCTAGGGTGCCCCTGCCCCCGTATATAAAGGAGCAAGGGGGGAGGCCGGCCGGCCCTAGTGGCGCCCAAGGAGAGGAGGAATCCTCCTCCTAGTAGGAGTAGGATCCATCCTTTCCTAGTCCTACTAGGAAGAGGGAAGGGGGAAGGAAAGAGAGGGAGAGGGAGAGGGAAAGAGGGTCTGTGCCCCCCCTCCCCTAGTCCTATTTGGACCCCCTTGGGGGGCGTGCCACCTCTTGGGCTGCTGCCCTCTCTCTCCCCTAAGGCCCACTAAGGCCCAATACTTCCCCGGGGGGTTCCGGTAACCCCTTCGGCACTCTAGTTTTCTCCAAAATCACCCGGAACACTTCTGGTATCAGAATATACTCGTCCAATATATCGATATTTATGTCTCGACCATTTTGAGACTCCTCGTCATGTCCATGATCATATCTAGGACTCCGAACTACCTTTGGTACATCAAAACACATAAACTCATAATACTGATCGTCACCGAACATTAAGCGTGCGGACTCTACGGGTTCGAGAACTATGTAGACATGACCGAGATTCATCTCCGGTCAATAACCAATAGCGGAACCTAGATGCTCATATTGGTTCCTACATATTCTACAAAGATCTTTATCGATCAAACCGCATAACAACATACGTTGTTCCCTTTGTCATCGGTATGTTACTTGCCCGAGATTCGATCGTCAGGGTCTCAATACCTAGTTCAATCTCATTACCGGCAAGTCTCATTACTTGTTTTGTAATGCATCATCCCGCAACTAACTCATTAGTCACATTGCTTGCAAGGCTTATAGTGATGTGCATTACCGAGAGGGCCCAGAGATACCTCCCCGACAATCGGAGTGACAACTCAACAAGTACCATCGGAGTCACCTGTAGAGCACCTTTATGATCACCCAGTTACGTTGTGACGTTTGGTAGCACACAAAGTGTTCCTCCGGTATTTGGGAGTTGCATAATATCATAGTCATAGGAACATGTATAAGTCATGAAGAAAGCAATAGCAATATACTAAACGATCAAATGCTAAGCTAATGGAATGGGTCAAGTCAATCACATCATTCTCTAATGGTGTGGTCCCGTTAATCAAATGACAACTCATGTCTATGGTTAGGAAAGATAACCATCATTGAGTCAACGAGCTAGTCAAGTAGATGCAAACTAGTGACAATCTGTTTGTCTATGTATTCACACATGTACTGAGTTTCCGGTTAATACAATTGTAGCATGAATAATAAACATTTATCATGATATAAGGAAATATAAATAACAACTTTATTATTGCCTCTAGGGCATATTTCCTTCAGAAGGCTCGTGTCGAGAAATCCCACGTCATGGACAGAATGAAGAAGATGGCGGAGGAGACGCGCAAGGAGATGGAGGTAGTGGAGGCGATGAAGAAGCAGTTACGACTCCGTGGCCAGCAACCCTTCATGTAGTAGAGAGCAGCGCCCCAGACATGTGTGTGTGTCTTCCTTCTTTTTTTGTGGTGATAATCTTCCTTCTTCTTTTGCACCTGTGTTTCTTCTTTTGCTTCGGGTGTTTCTCCGCACATGTCACGTTCTCTACGAGGCATGAATAGAACAATGCTAACAATGAGATGACTAGAAAAATATATCATTTTTATCGGCATATGGTACTGTGCTGCCGTGTTTCGTGCTCCTCCGTCGTACTCAAGTGGAAAACTTTAGTATACCGCACGGTTCTTTGCTCCTCCTCAGGTCGTCGGCACATTTATACAAGCAGTCAAATCACAAGGCCCCGCCTTCCAGAAGTAATGAGTCGTCAAATCACAAAGGCCCTCGCCTCTCTTGAAACCGACCAAGCTAGACTGCCGCTCCCTCTAGCCTTTTAAAAAATGTATACTTTTGTACAGTAGTAGTATCAACGGATTGCGCCATGGAGCAAAACTAACAAGATTAAATTAAAGAAAAAATGTGGTACATATAGACAGCGATCATCACCAAATTATGCATATTGTACCATTAAAAAAGCTAGTACGTGCTTAAATCGGGTGCTAAATTCTATTAAAGAAATTAGCATACCTATTTAATTCTTGGGTTCTTATTATTTATGCCAGTAGTTGTGTATCCCTACTCAATTTTGCCATCAGAAGTTACAACTACTCAAAATTGCCATTGATCCGTGAGATGACTGCTCAAAAATGCAATTAGATATCTCAAAAATGCCATCGTTAAGTTAGATGTTTGCTCAACAATGCCATTAGACATTGTTATTTTCACTTCAAACCCGTTGACCATGTTATATGACAAAAATAAGCCGATTCTCACAATGATAAATGTGGCCCCACTTGTCAGGAATAACCAAGCGAATAATTTTATAGGAAAATAAGAACACTGTTGGGATCAAGTAGGCCCCACACTTTATTTTACTGTAGTGAGATACAGGGAGAGATGGCATGTTATTCCATCGGTATTTATGTCATTATAACATGGAAAAAGAGATTTGAGTCACAATAATGGTGTCCGACACAAGACACCGCTCAAATAAAACTAAGCACCCTGAAATTCTTTGACAAAACTAAGCACCCTGAAATTCTTTGACAACTAAACTGCTGGCTATATGATGTTGGCCATATATATTGTATGGATATAATGTGAAGAATCGAGTGGTAGTACTATACCAACTAAAAGATGAACTATAAGAAATACTAGTATGTATGTACTGAAGAGTTAAAGTAACAAGAAGAAACATAACATAGTTCTGCTGGGGGCTCAGCACAACACACTCCTCAAATTAAAACTAAGCACACCTGAAATTAAACTAAGCAACTAAACCGGTAGACACTGCATTAGAACCACCATGAGCAACGACACTTCCACTTTACTCGGATTCCTCATCCACGTCCTCGACTTCGTACTTGTCCCTCTTCCTCTTGGCCGATACTTCTTTGCTTGAACCGCACACTTGGCTCTTGCTCTTCATCCAACCCTTGTAGATATTGAAAGAATGGTAGCCATTCATTGCACCGTAGTGGATGTGGTCTATATCTAGTACATTCGACTGTCATGCATGATGAAACGTGTGTGGAGGTTTCTTCAGTTGATCGTATGGAGGATGAACCATGGCTCCTGCCAGGGTCAGCATTTAAGGTTGATCGGGGGAGGGCGCCAGCCAATTCTTCTGGAGGTCCAAGGGGTTGCCTACAACGAGGCCTATCCGATCCAGGACTCTTCTGTCGTCCGTAAAGTCTATAGTAACGAATTTGACTCGGCCGCCCTTGAGGAAGTTCTTAAATTTTCCTCGCACCCAACGTCGGCAAGGCATATGTGGTAGACTAAGCATAAGTCATGCACACAAACCTGGATCACGGCGGGCTTCATCTTCTCTTCCTCCTTTAGATTCTTCTCTTTGTCCAGGGTTGTGGTGTACTCAACATCTAGCCCATCGACCCACTCATCATTTGAGTTTTCGAGCATGCGTCTGAAGCGAGCAAGGCATCCTTTCACCGTCACGGAAGAACGGGTGTAGATGATGTCGAACTCATCACCGGTGATGGTTCTAACCTTGTACTCACCGTCGATCATGGAGATTTGGGACGCCATGGATTTGGGAGGAGAGTTAGGATTAGTGGAACTGTCGTAATGTGAAAGGACGGGACGACTAGGAGCGAACTGTCGTAATGTTAAAGGACGTCCGGGGACGAGTAGGAGCGAACTGCCATCGGTTTTTCGATTGTAAAAAAGCTGAGTGGGGCGTGCGAATGGCTGGGTAGTGGCTTGCCTGGTGGATAAATGTATTCATGCATAGTACTATGGGGGCCAATTAGATGCCATGTCTACTCGATGCCCAATTAAATGTCTTTCGATGTCATGTCAAGCGTCAGGAAAATTACATGTGATACGAAGCTTCCCATTCTCCCATGGTACGGGCTTCCGAGATCCCTTGGATCTAAGATCGAACAGTTGCATGGCATGATTCTAGACTTATGGGTGAATATGCTATCCTAGAGGGTTATTCTACAAATTTTCAGCAACTTAGCATGCGACCGTTCGATCTCAGATCCAAGGGCTGCCAGCAGCCCGTATCATGGTCGCGCCTACCACGACCGTCGCCTCGCTCGCGTGATCGCGCCCTTGGAGATTTAAAACGGTGCATTAGGCTATCTGATGTTGGCATGTCATACATAGTCATCACTTAGTCACTCATACAACAAGGTTAGCTATAAGGTTGGCTATAAGAGTATTTTTTTACTTCTCTCTATCTCTTTCTTCATAGTATTTATTGCATTTGCCAAGGAGTGACCTCTTCCAATGAAATGGTGCTTAGATGAGGTGCTAAGGGCATTAAATGGCTTAGCAACTCAAGTCCCCAATGCATAGGTGCTTAGTTTTTTGTTGCTAAGTTTGCTTCATTTAATTAGCTATAGACTCAAAATTGTCTTTTCACCTAGGTACACGCGCTTAACACTATTTCTTCTTGGGGTCCAAGGTAGTCAGAATCCCGACTCGACTCCTAGAATCCTACGACTTCACGGCCCTACGGAACCATGTCGATCCAAGTCCAGTTATGAATCCGAATCAGGTAAAATCCATGTTGAGTCGCGATCCAAATCATAGAATCATGTACAAGACTGTAGAGTCCCGACTATGCTATGGACTATGTCCGATTCTACTCATTTATCTAAGCCGTTTGTTTAGTCGTAGCAGAATAGTATGCCATCATCCAAACCATTTTCACATGCCTCATGGCCCTTTATTCCCCTCCGAAGCCTAGATGCTCAGCCACCGACACCTTTGATCTGGCTCTTAAAACCTAGATCAAAATTGCGGATCAGACTTGTCGACAAATGGAATTGGCATGGGAAGGAGGATGCGACAAGATTGACCGGAGAAGGAGAGCAAGACCCTTCAAGGTTCAGCACTACAGGGTGGATATACAAGTGATCGGCTTTCACGTATTCTAGAAAACCCGTAAGTAAATTTCGTGCGTCGAAGATTTCAATGTTCTATGTATTTGCCTGTGATATATGTTCCATACATCCAAGCTAATAGTAGGTTAGCCATAAAAAGAAGTGTAATAGAACTAGCATTGATGTGTACGCCTTTGCTCTATATATAGTTCCAAAACTCTATTGAACCCATAAAACTTCTTCTATGGATACAGAATATCTTATTTGAGTAGATCTAGTAGAATCCTTGATTCCACGACTCGATACTACAACTCGATTCTGTCTAAGGAAAATCGATTCAACTCCGAATCCTGACTCTGACTACCTTGTTGGGGTCACCAAACTAGTCTCTCTCTGCTTAATTTACTTGCCACGTCAGACTTTATGCCTATGTGGCAGTCTTAGCACGTGTACGAGCAAGTACAATAGTGGGCTATAAGCCCACTTACATGGAATTTTTGCATATGTGGAGGAAAGAGGCAAGGAAAAAGTGAAAGCCTCTACATGGTGGAGCATTGGGAGAGGCACCTGTATACCATGGAGGTGGTCAGGAATTGGGAGACTCACACCGGTCATTGCGCCGCAGTTAAAATGATAATGGCAAGACAAATCACGGGGCCCCACCTATCCAGTAGTAACTTGTTGTCAAATCACACAGCCCTACGTTTGCAGCAGCCTACTCCCTCATCTTCTCGCGTCTCTGTCGAACCGACTAGGCGGAACTGCCCCGCCTACCACGTGGGAAAAGCCCCACCCTCGACTTTTAAATAGTACAATATACTAAGTTTGTATCCATTGATGGCGCCATGGAGCAAAGCCTCAAGAAAACGGCGGTAAACATGTACGAAGTATACAGCACGCCCTTCGCATTCGCGCGGCACCCCAGAACGTCGGTTGGTCTGGCACACCGCTCTTCGAATGGAACGCGCATCATATTGTGTTTGCACACACATGTGGGACCGCAATTGAGAACCGACCATAGGCACACTCCCCGGCCCCGCAAGTCGGTTGAGTTAATAGAAGAAAGAGACGAGTGATAGTAGTACTAGAGAAGTGTTATACAGATGTTGGTGCCTGGACGATCCCTGCATGACATGCAAGACCAGTTCGTCCATGCATGTGACCAGACTCCACCAGACACGCCTGGATTGGCTATCGTCTACATATCGTGAAGGCTGTATTGTACATGGTTGTAGTTCTGATGAGAAATCTAAAAAAGGTTTCTTGTCATCTCGCAATATTAGGTGTCATGTGCTTCGCATCACTACGACGGTTAAACAATGACAACTGAGTTCCTCCAAGGCACTAGTCATTGGGGGCACAAGCACAAAGACTACTCGGCTGCCATATAGGTCAAGACGGCTATGTTAATTAGGACATCTATTGATGGACCCCGTTTCTACGAGTTTATCTTTAATTGAGCTTTGGTCCTCGTCTAGTTTATCCGTCCGGATTCATGTTCTTGTCTCCTTTGGGCAGTTAGGTTATGGTTTCTTGTCATGTGGCATTTTTTTCGTGTTATATGTTATAATCCGGTGCTTCAGATCAAAATAATGACAACTGCGCCTCCGGGGCACATGCATGAAGACTTCTCGACAGTCATTGACGAGGTCAAGCCGGCTCCGGTAGACAAAAGAAAACTAGTAGTACTCCAGTATATAGGCAGGAGCCTCCGCTCTTGCTTGCTAGTGTTGCTCTCTTCACACTGTCTCGTCCTCTCTAGATCTAAACAAGATAGCGGTGGCCACTCTCTCTCTCTCTCTGCTCAGCACTGGTCACAGATCCAGCCAGATCCTCTCCGTCGGGGAAGGTGAGAAGGTGCATCATTCACGCGATCGTCCTCGGCGATGGCTCTTACCCACTGCCGGCGCATCCCGATCAGCGTGCCTTGTCGTTCTCTCCCAAGCACCGCTGGCTAGGGAGGGCCTCCGACCCCTTCTTCCTCACTGTCGTAGTGTGGGCAGATCCGGCCTCCCGCCGCCCACCTAGCGACATCCCGGCGACCCTCGAGTATAACTTCCTTCAAAACCGGCCTTGCTCTACTTCCTGAGCTCTTGACGTCGTTGCATTTGTATCTTTTACTATTGCTCAGGCCCCTTGTAGATAGGATCAATCGGCTGTTCGAAAGCCACCTAAATTTTTATTATTAAGAGGTAAAACTAGTTCATGCACTCGAATCTAGTACTACTTGGTTCAAACAAGGAAGAAAGGGGGTGCGGGTGGGGAAGATTTGTTACCTGAATCTAGGACTTGGTCGAAAGAGGAAATAATGCGCCCAAAAAGTAGCAGAGACTGGCTATCCAACTAGTCTCTTAGTCTAATAGGGAAATAAAGGGAAACACAGTACAAAATCAATATAAACCCGATCTATTGGTTGAAAAGGAAAGAAAGTGGGGACTGGGGACAAGTCAACAGAGTAAGTCCAGCACTAGATTTTCTAGCCTCACACAGTATAAGGTGGCTATACCGAACAAAAATGGGACCAACCCAGATATCCTATTCTGATGTTTGTTGCCCCGAGCCACTCTTATGTAATGCCACTGGTAAAATGTAGCAGTCGCACTGTTAAAAGTAAGGACACGTTAAACCAATGTTGTTTTCAATGTAATGCCTCCAGTAATATGAATCAATGGCACTTTTTTCATGTCATGCTAAATTTCCCATTAAGATAAGTTGCTTCTTTTTGTTAGAAATGCAACTGTCCTGGTCCGCCTATTCTCCCGTGCCCAAATAGCAACTCTGTAGCAGTTGTTAATGTAATGTTGCTGGTAAAATGAAGCAATGGCACCATTAAAGTAATGTCGTGTTTAACGGTTGTCATACTTAATCCTAATGTCCACACTAATATCTAGCAAATGCTGATGCTTTAGAAATTGCTATTGTCCTTGTAGGATTGCCATTCGGATAAGGAACATGCTTCTTTTCATTTGATGTACTATGTTTCATCACTTGTTAGTCACCCTCCTTTCCACCTTTTTTGTGCAAACAGAGATATACGTTTCACGCTTGATCTTAGTTGAACTGCACAAATGATATCCAAATTATAGTTGAATATTCCAGGAGCTTCACAACCAACCTTGATGTTGGTCAATTTTATTGCAACTAATGAAGAAGAAGCTCTGTGGGTTTCATTTTCTGATGGAAATGGAACCGGGGCTGGAGCCCTTTTCTTAAAAAATAAATGAAGAAGAAGCCGCTAGCTCATGGGACATTGCTTCATTTTAGGTGAACTGCGCCAAAAGGTCCCATGAATTGAATCATCCGTGTTGGTGACTAGTGTCATCCCTTCTACGATGGCTTTGACTGCATATGTGGTTCCCATCATGAGGTATGTTCCTTTTTGGTCTGACCGTTTGCCAAAGACCCTGCATGTTGAGTCTACTCTTGTGCTACTATTTTGGCATTGCCATGATAAAGCAGTAATGTTATTATTTTGCACCTTAATCTAGTGGCTCTATTAATTTGAGGCAATGTTTTGGCACCGCTAGTGCCACTAAATTTTTTATATATCGAAAGAGGGGGTTTCCTCTGATTTCATTAAAGAAACCCAACCATAGAGAACCTTTATCCGACAACATCTCAGTGTAAACGGACAGTTATGCAACTACTACTAGAACGGACTGAGTACTAGCAGGAGACAAGTTCGCCACATAAGCTAGGCAGGTAGGTGGACGCAGCACTATCTCGACCAAGTTTGGATTACAACCCAAATGCTACGACAGAAACATTAGGGGAAGATAGGGACTAAAAGAGCCAGCTTCGGCATCCCAGTCTAAGCACCCCTGGCCTCCATCCTTGCGACGCACGATACACCTCGTTTGCCACCTGCTCGACCCTAGTGCCACTGATAAAATGAAGTAATAATACAGTTAAAATAGAGCGAGTGTCCTCTCTATCATTTCATTTCCAATGTAGATAAATAAAGTGTTTCTCTTTGTTAGTATATGTTTCATCAACTAGTCCCATTGTTAATGTTTAAGCGTTTCTGCAAACTAGGGTGCTTAATTTTAGTTGATCTGCACAAAAATAGAGATTGGAATGTTTCAAGGCCCCTCCTTGTACTACTGTTGTACACTGATGTTCATCACTGGCAGAAGGTGTATCGGAGAGACTTGGGTCGATTTCCAGTATGAGGCGTCGCAGGGCCCATCTCGCCCTCGTAGCATGGCATACTATGATACTATCGCAATATTTTCTTCTATTTATTAGTGTATGTTTCATCAACTAGTGCCACTATAATGTAATCACATTTTTTTCATTATCTGTGCAAACAGGGTTATTTAGCTGCATTTTGGTGGAACTGCACAAATGTATGGATGGAACCGGCATATATGCAGAGTGCGAGGTGTGCCAAGTAAAAATTACCGACACCAACCATGCTCCATGCACGCATTGGCATCCACCACCACCAGTTGGATGGGTGGCGCTCTCTGTGGACGGATCTTTCTCGGCAGCAAATCCTCTAACCAAATACTAGTAGCTTATATTGGCAGTTTTCTAGGGAGTACTCTTTTCTGAAAGAAGCACCAATCTATTTTTCTTTACTTGTACACAGTGTCACAACTTTGACCCAAAGGTCCAGAGCTATTTTAGGGTAATTGGCGTAGTACTCGGAGACTGATTGTAAGCATGATTTTCATTAGCTGTCACACTGATTGTAAGCATGAGCGGATGGAAGATTAGGTTAGTGCGAAGCTTACCTTAAACCCTACCACCGCCGTTGAAACAAGGCGAGCATCGAGGGAACCGTGGATAACCGTGGGTAAGCGACGTCACGCTATCCAGCCTCTCTTGCGGTGGGAGAATGAATACTCATGTTGCTCCGGCTGGGTCTGCACCCTCACGAACGGCACACCGTACTCGATCGATTCGTTATCCTCTGGGTGCTCGACCTTCGACCTGTACGCCCACCACCTTCGCCTGACTTTCACCTCGGGTGAATCTGTCTGCTTCATCGCCCATAGGAGATACTCGATGAACTCGAAGGACTGCGGCATGATTGCCACCAAGGAGTACATCACCGCCCTCATCATCGCCATCTCGCTCTTTCGCATACATTGCCACATGGCCCTCACCGTCCTTGAAATCTCCCAATCATTGTCAAACCAAGTAAGGATCTCCTTCAACCTGGCTAACTTTGCCTGGTCACCGCCGGTGATCTGCCTGATTCGTTGCTACATCCTCTCCATATATGTCCTTCTGAGTGGTCTGGTGCTATCTTTGGAAGATGGGAGGAGAGACGGTGGTCTTGCAATAGAGAAGTGGGAGAGGTGAGATGGTGGTTTTGGAATGGAGATGATGGAGAGAAGAGGGGTGGTTTTGCAATGGAGAAGAGGGAGAGGCGAGACGGTGGTTTTGGAATGGAGATGATGGAGAGGAGAGGAGGTGGTTTTCCAATGGAGAAGAGGGAGAGGCAAGACGGTGGTTTTTGAATGGAAATGATGGAGAGGAGAGGAGGTGGTTTTGCAATGGAGAAGAGGGGGAGGAGCATGCGGCAGCGATTTACGATTGGACGAGAGGGTCAGCGCGCTGTGACTGGATCAAAATCAAAATCAATTTACCCTTCAATTAAGAAAGCGACCCCACATTAACTAGTCTCCCTTTTATTCTGGGTCATAATTGACCATGATTTTCACAAATAAAATATATGTTATACGTTGCAAAAATAATATAATTTGAAAGTACATTCAGATAGGAACCAAACGATACAATTTTTCTTGACATGCATTCACATTTTGCTTGTCAAATACAGTACGTGATCAAACTTTGACCCAAAATACGCAAAACAAAAAATACTTCCAAGACCAGCGCCGCTCCTCTCCTCTGCACCGCCGCTCCTCTCCTGTTCCAATCTAAATCCAGCGCCGCTCCTCTCCTCTTCCATTTCAAAACCACCGCCCCTCCTCTCCTGTTCCAATCCAAAACCAGCATCGCTCCTCTCCCGTTCTAATCCAAAACCAGTGCTGCTCCTCTTCTCTTCCATTCAAAAACCATCACCGTCGAGTGAAGGTGTTGTGGAGAAGTAGATCGATGGAGGAGTACAATCGATACGTGAGGATCACAGACGGCGACGCTGTGAAGCTAGCTAGGATGTTGGAGATACAGTGTTGGTTTGACAACAAGGACCAACTAGCGGCGACGGCGACATCCATGGCCAAATATCTGCAACAGAGCGAAAAGGCGGTGACACTGCCAAAGGGAGTCACGCAGGAGTACATAGAGCTGCTCCTCTGGGTCATGGAGAAAACAGATTCACCGAATCCGATCGTGAGGGAGCGATGGTGGGAGTATTGATCCAAGATGCAGCATCCACCAAAGATTAAAGGATCAAGCATCTACAGGGTGCCGTTTGTGAGGGTGTCGTGCCAGAGCGAGCCGGCGGAGTCTTCGTCGACCGAACCCAACTACAAGAGGAGAAAAGCAGTTGGCCAGACGACGCTTCACCGCCATCCTCTCCCTCGCCGTTCACATCGTCTCATGGGGCAGTTGTCTGCCGCCGAGGAATAGGAGGGGAGTGCCCCCCCCCCCAGCCCAATAGTCGGGCAGGTTGTGAATTGTCAGGAGGAGTTTAGGGTTGTCAGTATTTGTAGGTTGTGAATTGTGTTTTGTGTTGTGTATTTTGAGAGTACTTTCAGATATGAATGTCTTTTGAATTTCATATTTGCAGTATTGAGCATATGAAATATTTTATGAATTCTAGAGATCTATTTTTAGCACTTAAAAATGTAGTTTCATAGGAGTATAAAAGTGCAGACAATGTGATTCTCAGAGAAGAAACAACAAGTTTCAGTTTCAGATAAAAAACTGCAAGTTCAGTTTCAGATAAGAAACTGTAACTTTCAGAGGCAGAGCATTTATATTAAGACGGCCTTTTCAAACAAGGATAACATCATGTTGGAAGTTTTATTCATGGTAGAAAATGGAACTACCAGCCAGTTAACATCATGCTGATCAACATTCATGCATAGCACATCTTCATATGATGCACAGTCAAAATGAGATGATATTTTCAAAATGCCCACACAATGTCGAGTGTGCGAAAAACCGAGAAAACGAGGGACGACGTTTTGGCAAGTGTTGGACGCGGTGTGCGTAGATGATAATGGGGACCCACATGTCAATAATGGCAAAGGAAAAAAATTTGGAGATATTTTCCCTGCATCAGGAGGAATCGAACCCGGGCGGAACAGCTGTCGGGTAGTGTCACTTGGCGACTAGGCTAGTTCAGTACTTTCGTTACAAATAAGGCACTGCCTCAGGTGGTCCGATCTCCTCCTATGCCTTTGTGCGCTCACCGCGGCGCCGCTGTCTGCCGTTGTGAACATGCTGAACAAACGAGAGGAATCTGGAGAGGGCTGTACGTGAAGAGGCGGACAGTCGGGACCCACCAGGTCTATGGCCATAAGCAAGCAAGTGCCTCGTTGAAAAAATACTTCCTCCTAATGCTATACTGACGTTGGGGCCCACGGGTTTGTCAACATAGTTACATTTTTTAGGTGCTTCAACATAGTTATTAAAGGAGATAAATTCACAACAAAGTCGGGGAGCTGGCAGGTATCATTTATTATCACTGGGGCAGCAAGTATCAGCTGGGTTGTGGGCTGCCCCGTCTAGGCTTTCTTTTTTAACATGGGCAGCCCACGACATGTCGGTTTGTATTTTCTTGAGGGCCTTCATGTATCGACCGGCCTATGGATCTTCCATCAGAGATTTTTTTTTCCTGAAACATCGGCAACCCAATTTATGTAAAAAAAAATTGAAGAAAACGCAGAGGTTTGTTCTATTTTTCTATATAAGAATAGGAACGCCTGTTCCAACTTATATTTCTCTTCTAACTATATTATATATTTTTAAATTATTTTATATGTTATTATATATTATTGTTATTGTCATCATATATTTAACAGATACTTACATATGTAAGAAAAGAATATCCCACATCTTATTAACTTATAAAAATAATGTCTTAACAATAAAATACTGGATTTTTTGGCAACCACAATCCTGGTGATTGTGTACAAAAACTTGGTAAGATTTAAGGACCAATGTAATAATAAATCACTTATTATTTAAATATATTTATAACAAAATGCTCAGCCCCTGTTTATTTTTTGATACAATTGTTGCACCCAACCCAACATTATAATTAGAATCAGCCCAGCAAAATCGTGTATTTCGAGAAAGTGCAAATGGCCTGTAATTTTTTAGGAAAAAATAAATGGGCCGCATGGACGCTACATTATTTGTTCACCCAATCTAGCAAATGGACTGTAATTCTAAAAAAATCAAATTGACTATAAATTTAAAAAAAAATGGGTTGAATATGTGCCACATTTTTTGAGGCTGAAATGTGGGCCAATAGGTCAAAGCCAACGCAAGTTGTTGTCAACTTAGTCAACAAATGATTCTGACATCGTTAGCCATTGGATTTACATCCAACGACCGGCATCCATCTTCAATCTCTCGTCTTCTTCCTCTAGCGCCGCCGGGACCACCTGATCCTGCCTCCTGCTGCTAGCAGCTCTGCTTAGAACGCTTCGCTGTGAAGCGCTACCCCACCGCCGGCCAGGCCATCCCTCCACCCCTCCACACCTCCTGTTTTCTCCACCGACTGCAGAACCACACCGCACCAGAACTAGTTAACCCTCGTACACCTCTCCGTCTGCGAATCCACTCCCGCGTTTTCCCATCTCCGGCTTGTTGCTGTACATGGCCTCACCATCGTCCACCACCTTGGATGCGCTCGGCGCGGAGTGGTCAACGTGGTCAACGAACAACATCCATTGGAAGTGGACTGTATGTGGAGAGGCTGACAGCTGGGTCCACGGTCGCACACAAGGAAATGCCTCCTTATTATGTGCAAAATAATGATTCCTCCACCTGACAGCTGGGACCCACCGGAAGGGCCTCTATATTTCGCGAAAAAACGTTCCCCCCATTGACGGGTCGGACCCACCAGCTATATCTTCGCACGCAAGGAAGTGCCTCCTTATTACATACAAAAAATGAATACTCCCCCCGCTATCTGGGACCCACCATTGTGGGAGGCTGACTTGTGGGCCTACTAATATGACGGGGACGGAGGGATTTGTCAACTTAGTCAATATGAACGATTCTAGCTCCAGTGATCGTACGATGTCCATTCAACGGTCGTAGTGCTTCTTCAACCTCTGGTCTTCTTGCTCCAACCGCCCAAACTAGCGCTGGTCGTGCCGCGTGCTCCTGCCTCCCGTGGCCGGTTGTGATGCCGCGGAGGCCTCACCGCCCCCTACTACTCCCACCGCTGGCCAGGCCATCCACTCACCCACACCACCTATTATTCTGCAGCGACGGTAGGCTCACACCGCAGCCGAACCAGTGAACCCTCGTACTCCTCTCCGCGTGGGCTTCCACTACCGCGTCTTCCCAGGCTCCGTGTCATCCCCTTCCTAGGCCTCACCGTCGTCCACCGCCCTGGTGCTCTCGGCGCGGCGTGGTCAACGTGGTCAAGGAATGACTTCCATCGGAAGAGTACTGTACATGGAGAGGCCGACAGCTGGGTCCACGGCCGCGGCAAGGAAGTGCCTCCTTATTATGTGGAAAACAATGATTCCTCCACCGGACAGCAGGGACCCACTGTTGGTGTCAAAACCAGCGGATCTCGGGTCGGGGGTCCCAAACTGTGCGTCTGAGGTTGATGGTAACAGGAGACAGGGAACACAATGTTTACCCAGGTTCGGGCCCTCTCGATGGAGGTAAAACCCTACGTCCTGCTAGATTAATATTGATGAGTATGGGGGTTACAAGAGTTGATCTACCATGAGATCATAATGGCTAAACCCTAGAAGTCTTGCCTGTCTGATTATCATTATCCCTACGAACTAAACCCTCCAATTTATATAGACACTGGAGGGGACTAGGGTTATACAAAGTCGGTTACATAGAAAGGAAATAGTATATCCGGCTGCCTGACTTGCCACACGCAAAGGAGAGTCCTATCCGGACACGGAAAAAGTCTTCCATCGTGTATCTTCATGGCCCAATAATCCGGCCCATGTCCAACAGGCCGGATGCCCGAGGACCCCTTAGTCCAGGACTCCCTCAGTAGCCCCCGAACCAGACTTCAATGATGAGGTGTCCGGCGCGCAGATTGTCTTCGGCATTGCAAGGTGGGTTCCCCCTCCAATTACTTCAAAGTTCGTGACTTAAAGAGCGATATTTGGATTTTCCATTTAATGTCGCACCCATCGGCTTCCACGCCTTCCTGACTTTAGCTTCCACGTGGCAAGTGAATACGGGAGGTCGGGGTATTTTTGCACATACCACCCTGACCATACCAGAGAGGTGCCTATTTAAAGAGAATAGATCTCAGATCCATTCCACACCTTGCGAAAAAAAATCCCAGAGCTCGCTAAGTGGAACCACCCCAACATGGCTAGCGCTCCTAGCTCTTCCTCTCGTCCCCATGGCTCCGAAAAGGGTGATTGGGAGAGATGTTCCATATCTCACGGTCAGCTGACGAAGCTGCAGAAACAGGGCTTTCTTCCTCCCACGGATCTAGTCCTCGTCCGAGCAGGATTGACGTTCTTCAATGGCGGGGCTCAGGTGGAGAATTTCCCCAATCCGTCTAGGGGAACGAGTATGCTTCGTTCCCTTCTTGTTAAGAGGCATCAGATTTCCAATCCATCCCTTCCTCCGAGGACTTCTAGAGTATTATGGCCTCCAACTGCACAGTTTCACCCCTGCCTCCATCCTGCACATCCCGGGTTATGTTGCTCTATGCGAGCTATTCCTAGGCTGCGAGGCCCATTTTGAATTATGGGGAAAATTGTTCTGCCTCGTCCCTCGTAATCAAGGGGGGTCAATATTTGAAGTGGGAGGAGCCGAAGCGTGGCGTATCGCCGAGACCAGATACGTGTCCAGCACGCCAAAGAAGGCTTCCGAAGAGTGGCCTTCCGAATGGTTCTGTATTGATGACATCGCTCTTCCTAACCCAGTCTGAATGGGCCTCCCCAAATTTTCAAGCGCTCCATTGAAGAAACGCCACAGCTGGCGTCCTCGGAGCCTCGAGGAGGAGGATAGCGCAGAAGTCAGTCAGTTGATGGGCAAGATTAAGACGCCCGCCTAGTCCGAATTGTCAATAATCGAGGTAATGGCGATCTCCATAGTGCGGGGGCGATCTCCATAGTGCGGGGGATCCAACCACTCCAATACAGAGGGCTTCCCATGTGGCACTATAATGGGGAAGATGACGCCTCACATTATGGTCGGAAGGGTCCGAAAACCCCCGCCGCTTTGGCCAAAATATTGGCTGAACTGTTCAAAGGGGAGATGGAGGAGTTCACTCGTCTCCAATATCGAGATGGATTTTCCATGTATAATCCTCCTAGCTGGGTAAGCTCCGATCCCACCATTTTACTCTTCTCCCTGAATCATTTTTGATGGACAATAACCTATCCACTCGCAACAGGAATGGCGGAAGGCTATCGAGGAGATCCATAGCCCCGCCCCCAGCCAGAGGGTCACAACCGGGACCTTGACCCCGGATTTGAAGAAGATCTGGACATATTTGTGGAGCTCGAGGATGGAGTATTCTATCAGACGAGCTACGATGGTACAGAAGTACCCATCATCGCCGATTACCCCGGCCTCCTTCCTGCTTCGCATGTAAGTAATTTAAAAGACACCTTCTTCAAAAGAGTTTCTTTACGATGCCTCACCCACCGCACTATTTCATGTTCCAAAGGGGAGGCACTCAGTGTCGCAACATGCACCAGAAGCGTCTCCGAGGAGAGCGGCGCCCGTGCCGAGCACATCTTCAAAGAGGAAGGCAAATGATGATACGACAGAACCCTCGTCAAAGAGGTAAGGCTTTTCTTTTGAAGAATACATCTTCTGATCGCCACATCAAATCGTGATGCCATTCGCCGCATTCTATCAGAAAAATATCCGCCGGACGTCCGGGGATCCTGCCGGTCATGCCTCCACCAGTCAGGTTCTGGACCCTGCTCTAAGGACGGGGCTGACATGGGAATGGCGCCGAACTGTCCTTCCGCCGAGGATTCAGACAATATGTCTGTCACAAACTCTGAAGTGGAGAGCTCCATGAATCATCGTCGTCGGAGGGCCGCTCTCCGTGACCCCGACTTTTCAAAGGAGGCATTTGATGCCTTCGGCTCGGCCGATGCGTACATCCGAGCTGCTCGGATGGGCTTGTAAGAGCCACGGACCAGCATCTAAAAGATATGTGGGTAAGTTTATATTGTACCAAAGTGATAGTTATATACCAGTAGCCCCCGAGACTTGAAGCAGTTGATCCAACTGATTGAAGGATCATTATATAACCAGGTACTTACGGAGAAGAACAACCTGTTATCTTAGGAACTAGAAAAGTATCGGACCCAGCTAACTGCTGCCAATTCCGAACTAGAGAAATCCAAGAAGGCGTCACCTGGTAATGTTCCCCTCCATCGAGAAAACATAATGGTATACCAATAATGCTAACACGGTTGCTCACCTCTTAATAGGCTCATCAGATCAACTGCAAGAGCAACTGAAAGCCGCTCAAGGGGGAGAACGAGAAGCCAAAAAACTACTAGTCGCGGGCGAGCGTGTGCTAACACGAGTCATGGAGGAGAAAAACAAGCTCCAGGATTCCAATACCCAACTGGGTGAGGAACTGGAAGATGTACGGGCCCAGCTGGCTGACTCCGTGAAGGAAAATAAGAGGCTTCGAGGCGGTATATTTAGTATGTGGTCAAACATACCTCCATGTAATTCGGAAATGAAAGGGACTAATAGATTTATGCCTGTAGGTATGCTGACTGGCCGTCCCGAACAGGAGGTGTCCAGATTCTCGGGCGATCTACTAGAAGAGCTGTCGCAAGTGCACGAGCAAGCTCGGTAGGCGATGCGAAGTGTTGCCAAGGCCTTATGGCCATCCGCCTCCCCTCCAGGAAGAACGGAGGAGCTTATACAACTATTCAAGGGAGCGTGACGGTGTTTTCGATTATGCAAGATATCGGCCTACCGGGAAGGTGCATGAGAAGCCTGGGCCATGGTGAAAACACGATATACCAAGCTTGATCCGAATCATATGGCTTGGGTCGGACCTCTAGGGTCAGATGGAAAAGAAATTCCCATTAGTTTGGTATATGACCAAGTCGAAGTAGCCGCCCGATATTCCCAAAAGGACTGCAAGTTAGACAGCCTGTTAGACGGTATAGAGGAGAAATTTTTTGAGTCTAATTGACTATGTACTTTCCTTGACATATTTGTCCCTAGACAGATTTGTAAAATGATTGTCATGGCAGACCTTTTCGCTTTGACCTCTGGACCCGAAGGTGCGGAGTGTTTCCGAATACCTGAGCTGCAAAAAATAGGCCGGGGTATGCGTGGAAACTAGGCATAGGGTCATAGTTGCTTCAACAAACAAGTTGTATCCGGCTAGCTATGTTATATTACATTATGATTGTAAGAAACATCTTCCAGAGAGAATAGTTCCTTTAAGGGTTCCTTTCCCTAGGTAGTCATGCGTTAATGTGCATGCCGAACTGTGATGTGCAGAAATCGCAGCGTTCGTAACATCTGGGGTGCTTACCATGGGGTGAATGAAAAAAAACATCTTTAGTCCGCCGACCGAATATTCCCTTAAGAACGCTAGCTTTCGGCTTCACCCAGTCTGAGGTACACATCTAGATGACCCGGCAGTAACAATCGCAGAGGTGCTCCCTTTATGCCCTAGCCAAACTAACGGGAATGCAGGGCATAAGCATAGGAGCCAGGCAACCCAGCTTGGCTAAAACTTAAGTCATATCGATGCATATAATGGCGAAGAAAAGGTACATATGAGGAGAACACACATATGTGACGAGCTTGATGCTCGGAAAATTTGTGTCTGTCCTCTTCTCGTTCGACGACGAGTACTGCGCTCACCACCTGGTGTGTTGCAGATATGTATAATAGCATTGGTTCGCTGGCGCTTGGTGCGGCTAGGATTGGGTTGCTTGCTAAAAGAGCCTTTATTTCTTCCAATCCGGTCGTTGCTGCATCTGTCCACTCAAAGTGATCGGTGTGTCAGAGGAGCTGATAAAGTGGCAATGCCTTTTCTCCTATTCTGGAGTTAAAGCGTCTTAAAGCTACCATGCATCCAGCTAGCTTTTGGACCTGTTTAAGGTCTGTTGGTGTAGCCAATTGTGGTAAAGCTCGGATTTTGGCTGGATTTGCCTCGATTCCTCTACTGGAAACAATGAAGCCCAGTAGTTTTCCCGAGGGGACGCCGAATACACATTTTCCCGGATTGAGCTTAATGTCATATGTCCGGAGATTATCGAATGTGAGGCGTAAGTCATCTATTAATGATTCGACGCACTTAGTCTTGATGACGACGTCGTCCACATATGCTTTAACTGTTTTACCAATTTGTTTCTCTAGGCATGTTTGAATCATGCGTTGGTAGGTGGCACCAGTGTTTTTGAGCCCAAAGGGCATAGTGTTGAAGCATAAAGGCTCGTATGGGGTAATAAATGCCGTTGCGGCTTGGTCGGATTCCTTCATTTTAATTTGATGGTATCCGGAATATGCGTCAAGGAAACACAGTGAGTCGTGTCCTGAAGTGGCGTCAATAATTTGATCGATGCGGGGGAGCGGGAATGGATCCTTAGGGCAAGCTTTGTTGAGGTCTTTGAAATCGACACACAAGCGCAAGGATTTATCCTTCTTTGGCACCATCACCAGGTTTGCTAGCCAGTCCAGATGTTTTATTTCTCTGATGAATCCGGCCTCGATTAGCTTGGCTAGCTCCTCCCCCATGGCTTGACGTTTGGGTTCGGAAAAGTGCCGCAGTGTTTGCTTAACTGGCTTGTATCCCTTCAATATGTTGAGGCTGTGCTCAGCCAACCTGCATGGAATTCCTGGCATATCAGAAGGGTGCAAGGCGAATATGTCCCAATTCTCGCGTAGGAACGCTCGCAGAGCGGCGTCCACCATTGAGTCTAGCTGTGCACCGATGGAGGTTGTTTTCTTTGGGTCCGTCGGGTGGACTTGAAATTTGACTATTTCATCTGCTGGTTTGAAGGAGGTGGATTTAGAGCGCTTGTCGAGGATTATGTCGTCCCTATCCACCGTTGAGCGCAGCGCGTATAACTCTTCGGCCACAAGGGCCTCAGAGAGTGCCTCGAGGGCCAGGGAGGTTGTTTTGTTTTCGGCGCGGAGGGCTATATACGGATCACTTGCGAGAGTGATAATACCATTGGGCCCAGGCATTTTGAGCTTCATATACCCGTAATGAGGTATGGCTTGAAAGCGTGTGAATGCGTCTCGCCCCAACGGGGCGTGGTATCCACTGTTGAAAGGGGCCACTTGGAAGGTTATTTCTTCGGACTGGTAGTTATCCAGCGTGCCGAATACCACATCAAGCACTACTAGGAAAAGGGCTACTAATGGCGCACTAGTTTTGCCTACTAATGGCGCACCACTGGTGCGCCATTAGTATCTGGTATACTAATGGCGCACCAATGGTGCGCCATTAGTATAGGCCACGGTGCGCCATTAGTATAGGCCACTGGTGCGCCATTAGTATAGGCCAGGTGTGCCATTAGTATTTTTGAATTTTGAAGGCGGGAAAATAGTAGTGGCACACCGTCTAACCCCCATCGTGTGCCATTGCTATTTTCGAATTTTGAATTTGGATCTAGATCGTGATTTTTTTGCCCATTTTTTGCTCGTTTTTTGGCACGATATTATTTCAAATTTTGTTCCTGTTTTTGGATCTTGTACGTTCTTTTGCCGTGTTCTTTTGCCGGAGAGGAGGAGGAGGAGGAGGTCACCGGAGAGGCGCTCGCCTACATCGCCGGAGAGGAGGAGGAGGTCGCCGGAGAGGAGTTCACCGAAGCATCGGAGAGGAGGAAGGAGAAACCATGAGGGAATGGGAGGAGAGGAGGGAGGAGGAGCTCACCAGAGAGGAGGGAGGAGGGGCTCACCGGAGAGGAGGGAGGAGAAACCGTGAGGGGAGGGGAGGAGGGAGGAGGACGTTGCCGGAGAGGAGGAGGAGGTCGCCGGAGAGGAGGAGGAGGAGGAGGGTAGTATGGTGGAGAGAAGGGAAGATGGAGTGGAGGAGAGGAGGAGATGGAGTGGAGGAGAGGTGGAGTGGAGGAGAAGAATGAAGAGGTAAGGAGGAGAGGACCACGCCCAGCCATATATACAGCATAGTAATGGCGCACCGTGGGCAGGTGCGCCATTACTAACTTTTTTTATTTTTTTTATTTTGAATTTTGAAGGCGGGAAGATACTAATGGCGCACCATGGGCAGGTGCGCCATTAGTAACTTTTTTTATTATTTTTTTGACTTATTTTGAATTTTGAAGGCGGGAAGATACTAATAGCGCACCATGGGCAGGTGCGCCATTAGTAAGTTTGATTTTTTTTGAATTTTTTTGCCTCTCCAGATCTTAAGAGCCCTGTATCTTTTTTTCTGTTAGGTTTTTGAGGATTTTGAAAATGTTTAACGGGGTTCCCCCGGTTAAATTCGGACGTAACTTTTCGAGTAGATGATTTTTCATATAAAAAAACTTTTTCATCCGAGTTCGTACGCAAAAGTTATGCCCATTTTTACAAATTCTCGAGAGATTTTGCAAAAAAGTCCAAAATTCATGTTTGTAAATTTTGCTAACAACTAGACCACATATCACATGGGAATCTTATTTTCTTTTATTTTTTTGACATTTCTATCATTTTCTTTTGTTTTTTTGAAACTGAAAAGGCG